>NW_017306302.1:2428320-2431019 GCF_000935625.1 Nanorana parkeri | reverse complement strand
TGTTGTTTCCGTCAAAAAACAACAAATTGCAATGAAGGTTATGTCCATAGTGAAGACGTAATGGATCTCATGTATGAAAGCTTTTCACTACAACTGTCTCGTTATTCTTTAAATGTCCATCTCTCTTGAATTCTGTAATATTGTGTACAGCCTTCTGTCGCCAAGTGGCTCAAGCAGCCATAGCGCGTACATTCTTATTTGCCAGTATTCACTATATGCATACTTTATAGGAAGCCAGTTGTGTTTTTAAGGCCGCTTTCACAATGGCGCTGTCCATTCCAATCAGCAGGGGATCCGTTCACATCAGAGCAGTACAGAACTGATGTCACTCATGAGATACCTGTCTATGGTCAGTTTTTTTTTTTCTTCCGTTTTGCGGTGGAGGAAAAGACTGAGCTATACGGACCCATGTTAGGGGAGTCAGATGTAAGTGCATGTGTCCCATTACATCAGATTACCCTTCGATTTGTCATGATCAGGTCCGCCAAAGCAGAAATCTGTTCCTTTATTTTTTTCCCAGGTCAGGGGTAATTGGATGTAAATGGATGCGTGTCCTTTTAGATCTGGCAATTTATTCCTGTCCCATTACACTGCCAGATCGGATTCCCATGGTAATATAATGGAGGGTGCTGAATGGAATGTGGATGGCGCCGCACAAATCCAAATATAGAAGGAAGTAGTCACTAGCACACCTAGGTCCAATGCATCAATCCGTCCTTTTATTGACATCAGATACAGTTGGCATCACAAGTACAAAGCAATGTTTCGGACCTTTATCAGGCAAGAAGCACAATGTCACTGTGCTTATTGCCTGATGAAGGGACCTTGCTTGGTTCCGAATTGTTGTTTTGTACTTGTGATGTCAATTGTATCTGATGTCAATAAAAGGACGGATTGATGCATTGGACCTAGGTGTGCTAGTGACTACTACTTCTACTTTTAGATCTGGCTTCCCATAGACTAACATTGGAATTCCATTAAGATCCGGCCGAAAAACTGACAGGCAGACCGCCCGAAAAACTGACAGGCAGACCTGATCAGACCGCTCATCTGAAAGGGGCATAAAAAAAGCTTTTTTAGTTTTTAGAAGGTATCTTGAGGTATATTCTCACTACTTTAATTTACAAAAATGAGCATAACTACAAGTGTATGGGCATTGAAAACGCAGCCAAGAGAGCCCAGTTTTTACAGCTTGGTGGGATACCATGGAAATGACAAAGACTTGGAACACAACTAGAGCTGCAGCTAACGATTATTTTCAAAAGCAATTAGTTAGCCGATTTATTAAGTTCGATGTAATCGGTTAATCGGATAAAAAATAAAATAAAATTTTAAAAAATGGCTCCAGTGATGGACTACTAGTTAGTATTGATATTGTAGTCCATCACAGGAGCAAGCTTGGAGCGGAGGAACTAAAAACTGGTGTGCAATATAGTGAAATGAAAAGTGTAAAAATATACAGCAATGAATGCAGAATGGCACCGGCTATAGAGGACTACAAAACCCAGCAACAGTACATTATAGCTAGCGGTGTTCTGCATTTCTCTGTATAATGTATTAATGCTGGGTTTTGTAGTCCTCTATAGCTGGTGGTATTCTGCATTGCGCTGTATAATGTAGTGTTGGGATTTGTAGTCCTCTATACAGCGCAATGCAGAATACCACCAGCTATATAGGAATACAACAAATCCCAGCATTAGTACATTATACATACAGTGTATAATGTATTGCTGGAATAGTGGGATTTGTAGTCCTCTATAGCTGATGGTATAATATACAGCACAATGTACCGTCAGCTATAGAGGAATACAAATCCCATTATCCCAGCAATACATTATAGAGCACCATGTGTGGGAAAGTGCAGGCGTACCTGAGCAGTCTTCCAGCAATTTGCTTCTGAGATTGGGCCTGTCGGTCGGCGGCTGTCATACCCCCACACCTGCTCCTCCTTACTACTTCTTCTCCCCGCGTCCCTGTGGCGATCGTGGATGTGGGCAGGTGGTGAGCGTGAGGCGGGGAGGAGGTGCGGCGTGTGGAGCGTGGATGCGGGCGGGTCTGGCAGCGCCGAACATGATGTGGGGAGGAGGTGCGGCGCGCAGCGTGTGTGGAGCTGTGAACAGGGCCAACTAATCAAAAGCCGATTAATCAATGATTGAAAAAGTTGACAACTTTTTCAATAATCGATTATAATCGATTATGTCGATTAGTTGTTGCAGCCCTAAACACAACTTCCTAGAGTTCTTCTTTATATAGAATATATGTACACAGTGCTTTAAATAAAACTGCATTTGCAAGCAATGAAGCACATTTGAGCCTAGCTTGTGATAGTGGAAGCAGAATCTAGCCTTATTTGGGTTAAATAGAAAACCAATCACTTCTTGTCAGGCAGCATGTTGAAAAATCCCTGGGCATCTGACACTAACTGTTCCCTTTTCTTTAGAGAAGAGAGAGTTTATGTGCAACAGACATTCTTCATTCAAGTCAGGCAGAGTATTGCAAGTCTTCTTGAAGCAGGTCAGAAGGAGATCAAATGCAACTGTCTGTAAATTCTGAATGATCTCCGAAGTGTCTCAAACTGATTTCAAGCTGTTGATATCGACATTTGCCCAAAGGCCATTGACACATTCGACAAAGGGCTATTTATACCTAGGTCCTGGCTGCTCATGGGCAGAAGAAGATGTCATGATAAAGATAGGCAT
>NW_017306302.1:2413313-2427653 GCF_000935625.1 Nanorana parkeri | reverse complement strand
CCCCCCCCTGCTCCTCCTTACTTCTTCTTCTCCCCGCGTCCCTGTGGCGATCGTGGATGTGGGCAGGTGGTGAGCGTGAGGCGGGGAGGAGGTGCGGCGTGTGGAGCGTGGATGCGGGCGGGTCTGGCAGCGCCGAACATGATGTGGGGAGGAGGTGCGGCGCGCAGCGTGTGTGGAGCTGTGAACAGGGCCAACTAATCAAAAGCCGATTAATCAATGATTGAAAAAGTTGACAACTTTTTCAATAATCGATTATAATCGATTATGTCGATTAGTTGTTGCAGCCCTAAACACAACTTCCTAGAGTTCTTCTTTATATAGAATATATGTACACAGTGCTTTAAATAAAACTGCATTTGCAAGCAATGAAGCACATTTGAGCCTAGCTTGTGATAGTGGAAGCAGAATCTAGCCTTATTTGGGTTAAATAGAAAACCAATCACTTCTTGTCAGGCAGCATGTTGAAAAATCCCTGGGCATCTGACACTAACTGTTCCCTTTTCTTTAGAGAAGAGAGAGTTTATGTGCAACAGACATTCTTCATTCAAGTCAGGCAGAGTATTGCAAGTCTTCTTGAAGCAGGTCAGAAGGAGATCAAATGCAACTGTCTGTAAATTCTGAATGATCTCCGAAGTGTCTCAAACTGATTTCAAGCTGTTGATATCGACATTTGCCCAAAGGCCATTGACACATTCGACAAAGGGCTATTTATACCTAGGTCCTGGCTGCTCATGGGCAGAAGAAGATGTCATGATAAAGATAGGCATGCGGTGATCTGCTGGTCTATTTTGTTATCACCAAACACCTCTCGGCTTCCTGTATGGCTTTAAAGATGTTCATGTTCTTCGGGACAAGTCCTGCATCAATTTGCAGAGATTGTCAAACATTGGAAAGTCTCTTGCAGCTATAATGAGCCCTTTGGATGCTTATGTAGCCTTGTTAACCTCTACACTGGCCAATATTTTAAATGCAACACAGGCCAGGATTTTGCAGCCGGGAGAACTAAACCTTTGAGAATTTCTAATAGAAACTTATTGGCACAAACAATTAAACTAAGACAGGCTTATGGGTCTCTAGAACGGAATTAAGGCCTTCACATATGGGCATCCTGGGGATGCATACTTACGCGCGTGGTTGCCTGCCATGGCTGCCTCTTGGCCTCATTGATTTCAATGGGGTCATATCCACATGGCTAAAGGACCCATGCACCTTTTTGTGCGGCGAGCGACCCGCTTTTTTTGCGGCAACATTTGCAATGCGGAAATGCGGCACAACATCAAATGAATGGCACCACGTGCATTTGTGCGCGTTTCAGTGACCAAGCAGATGTGTACCAGGCCTAAAGAGCAGTACATTAGAAGAATTACACTGGTGCATACTGCACAAGCAGGGCGTCTGGTAGATGAAAGCTTCTACGTCCTCCTGTATTGTTTTTGCCTATCTGTTATAGGATGTGCTGGAAGGTCTGGAAACTGCCTTTTTCCAAGTACAGAGATCTTGGAAAGTTCAAAACTGCCACACCCTTCCCTGTATACAACTACTTCTCTCCATCGCAGAATTCTCTTCTCAGTGATGAGAGGCAAAACTAATAATGAATTGAAAGGAAAGCCAGGCAGTAATAAACCAGATATCTATATTACAGGCTGCGGGGTCCCCATAGGGGAAATCCGTAGTTTTCAACCTGCTGGAATAATTGAAAAGGTGTAAGTTCACTCTAGAACTACTCTATGAACATTAAAGTGACACTAAACTCAGGCATTAAGGCCTCATGCACACACAACGCAAGACCAAAATTGTATATTGCGTATATACGCATATATGCGTGCACAGTATGCAATGCCAGAATGCCTCATTTTTAATACAAATTTTATTGTACTATACGTGCGTAAAATATGCAGAAATTCTGAGGCCAGACACATCTCGGTTCCAGCGCAGATATACGGCTCCATACGCAGCTATGTGTATGGAGCCATTTACAGACATTACTCGGTTAACGACTTACCTGCTTTGCGACCACTCGCACTTACGACGGACCGCCGATCGACCTCCGACCTTGCGCGTCAGCACGACGTTTTGCCGGCGGAAGTGATGTCCTCCGATCTTCACTGCGGGTCCCGGTAAGTATTTTCATTGCCCGATGTACAGTACTGTATAGAGTTCCTCACTTAACGACCAATTCGTTTAACAACCTGGTCGTAGGAACGGAACTCGGTCGTTAAGTGAGGAATACCTGTATTGGCATATGGGAAAATACGCTGCGCGCATCTATACGCAACATATTGTACGGCAGTGTGACTGAGGCCATCTTAAATACTTTCAAGTATCTTCACTATTAACAATAATGTATCTCATTTGTGTATCACTCAGCCGCAGATCCTCAAATCATCAATTCCTTCTGGAGGGTGGCCACTTTTGTTCCCCATGGTCCCTGTGTGTGTTGTAAAGTAGTCACCGCTCCAAGCTCACTCCCGTGATGGACTACAATCTCAATACAAATTTAGTATTTGTATTGAGATTGTAGTCCATCACAGGAGTGGGCTTGGAGCGGTGACTACTTTACAACACACACAGGGACCATGGGGAACAAAAGTAGTCACCCTACAGAAGGAAGGACAGTATCAGCACCAATTCAGAGGTGATTTGAGGATCTACAGCCGAGTGATACACAAATAAAGGTACAGTTTTATTAAAAGTTAAGGTGCTTGAATGCATTTTTAAAACGCAACTCCTGAGTTTAGCACTTTAAATAGCCATATAGCACATATACCGTGATAAATGCATTGCACCATGTTTGACTTTTGTCCGTACTCGGGTTGTCCAGCAATCAGTATTGGAAACTGCTGGCTATTCTCCAGCAACACCATGCAAGTTATGGCACCCCGTCATGTCTGTCTTGTGATTGCAAAGCCTGACTGGGAAGCTTCCTCTTTGCCCTAATACTGTCAAAGACATAAGGCATGGGTGGTTTATAGCGGTTTCCAATGCTTATTGCTGGACAACCTGAGCATTGACCGAAGTCAAACATGGAGCTGTGTATTTCTCAAGGTACATGTGATATATGGCTAATTAATGTTCAAAGAATAGTTTTAGGGTTAATTTCAACTCCGGTTTCATTGGTTTACATAAACTTTAATTTTAGACCAACTTGTATTGTCACTCACTCCAAAGGAAACCTCTACCACTATAGTACCCAGCTTCCCCTCTTGCTGCAGTTTCCATAATGTAAAATAAAGCAGAGGCAGTGAATACCTGTTTGTATACACATTGACACCGAACCCCGCTCTTCCCACAGGGGATATAAATAAAATAACAATGAATACAGAGAGGCCTTCATTAGAACGCTTTAAATTGTACACATTCACTTAGGCTAGAAATGGTAGCACCTGTACTAGGAGCTAGCTGGGCTCTGCACCAGTCCATATATTCTGGCAGTTAATATGTCAAAGTGAGCAGGGGGACGCCCACATCACTGTTCAACTTCTCCATGATAGTCCGATGAGCACTCTTGGTCTTGATTTGATGCTTTATCTGCAGTGGAAGTTTCAAACCTGGCTATGCTGTCTGACAGGGGCAGCCGGATGGCAAGACTAGCTGGAATAATTGGCAGGTAAAACAATACCCAATTGTACATTTAGCTGAGATTCACATTTAAGTTCTCCTGCATTGAACTGTACTTTTGTGAAGCAGGCTCTTAGAGTACTATGGCTCAACATATTTTGGCCATAGTTCTCTTTAGGGTCATAGGAGGACATTTACTATGTGCTCCTGTGACCCAAAACTTAGCAAATAGCGGGCTATTGTTAGGATCCACCTGATTGACAGCTGGCTCTGCCTGCTCCATCCCCATCTGTCCTTCCAGTCAGTGGTCTTGGAACAGAGAGGGAAGGAGGGGAAAACCTGTGGGGAGTCTTTACTGACAGTCATTGATCTCTGCAGGGAGAAGATCGGGAACTGAGCGATCAGCGGTTTGTGATCGCTCGGTTCTCAATCTATAAAGCTGACGTGTGACCGCTTCAGTGTCGCATGTCGGCTCTAATTATGGGGATGAGAGTATTTTACTGCCCCCATAATTCTCTTTCAATACTGTAATAAGAATCCTTGAAAGACTTCGATCATTGCAGTCTTGTGTGAAGTGCAACCAATCTACTCCAAATGGTAGTGTCAGGTTTTCAGCTTTGGAACTCAAGTTCAAAGATCTTGCTACTGGTGTTCTTAAGAGGTGTAAGAAGCCACTTGGTATTAAACCCATTAGGGACTGATCCTTTAACATTGTCGCAGCCTGATGAAGGGACCCTGTTCTGCCCCGAATGGGCTCGTTTTTCATTTGACAATTGTTCAACAAAATTAACTTTTGGTGATCCTACAAGGATACTTCGGTGTGCTGGTGACATTCTTTGGAACTTTGATATTGTTTTATCCCTTATTTTATTTTTTATCGCATCAACAACTACTGTAAGCATCCACCTTTGTATTTCCAGGGCTGCTTTGAGCTTATGCAGACCTGTTTACGTTGCAGTTATTGGCTGGCTTTGCTGCTTTATGGGGCACATTTTAAAATATTGTGAAATTGTACTGTTATCGGTGAGATTTATTTTAATGTTTAATGTTCCTGTCTCTTGTGTGATAGGAGGATGATGAATTGAGCAATTTAACAAGGATTATTCCACAAGGATACATCATAAAGTTGAACTGTCTGGTGTGGCAAAGAAACATTCTTGGCAATAAATTTCCCTTTTAAGAAATTTACAGAGATGCACTAAGCTCCAGTATCTGGATCTGTTTTTTGATACAGCTATGTGAGCATTTTTTCAGATGCTATAGGCTTGTAATGATGTCCCTTTAAATATAACTAGTTTGTGATCTATGATGCAGTTTGTCGGTTTTATAGATGTGTGACTGAAGGCAAGCCAAGTTGTTCTGCTCTGGGGAGAAATCTTCCAAAACAAAGCAGTGTCATACAAGTCCTGCTATCGCTAGTCTAGGCAGCCATGTAATATACTGTATATATAAAGATACAATACAAATCGGCACCTATAGAAATACATATTTGTTTTTAGTTATCCTTTAACCTAACTGAAATGGTGGCAAACACAAGCATTTCAAATTACTCCAAAAGCGGAATAAAATTATTTTTTCATTGTTCTATATTCTATGCACAAGACACGGTGGTGATATTATACTTGCTATGATGTGCCGGTGTTTGTGTTTTACTCCTTGATCTGGGGTGCAGCGTTTGAATTGTATTCTATGGAGCAATGTACATTTATGTGTATTATTTCTTGTCCTCTTTATTCCTCTGCACAGTAGATGATTTTCTTCTTTCATTCTTCTATACAATGTGAATGCATGATGCACACATTCCACACTGATGTCTAATGTAGGACAATTTTCTCTGAAAGCATGCGGCTTGACATCTGAGTCTGACACCCTTCCAGTCAACAGCTTTATAGTAAGCGCTACGTTTACCGTGCGTTCGTGCTTTTTATGTCTTTAGCGGTTTGTTTCTTCATTCACCAAAAAAAATCATCATTTTTAGGATTGTGTGGGCTTTGATGTAATAAAAAATGACAGTGGGTATTTTTGGGACTTAAATGTGGAACGGGGGAAACGTATTTTAATTTTTACATTCTGGATTTGGCCAGCATTAAGGATTCCAGGCAGATGTCAGAGATGCTCAATTCCCTTGAAGTCATTGTAGCATCAGTAGCCTGACATAAAGCTTTGAGCTGGTTGGCTATGTAAGCAATGTGTTTGTGTGCTGGTGGCCCATCTCTAGACTATCCGTGTTCACTTGGGGCAGAGCAGAACGTACACACAAACGATGCCTCAGCCTGATGTCCATGGATAACATTAGAGGGGAGAAATGTCTTTTCAGCCTGCTTACACTCAGTGATGTTTTCTACACTGGATTGATGCCAACTTCATCAGGATTATTGCACACTTTTGGATTTCAAGCCGTGGCATTGATGCTTGCCAGAAAATGTGATAGTTTTTAGTATCTGAGGGAGGGGTAGAGGAACTCATTGAGGCTTGGTCGTTTTTCTTTTATCTACATGTAGACACTTGATGTGAAAGCTTTTCGGCCGTGTAGCAGTTTATTCATAAAGTATCTCCATGTTGGATGATATTGTTACTGATAGGGCAGCTCCAGGCATCAAGTACAATCAGGGAAATACTAATGCGAGCCAGAAAACATGGCTACTGTGCAAAAGACAGAAAGCTCCAACAGTTTACCTTCCAGCTGAGTTTATTTAATCCACCGTAGCTAGATTCATCCGGTTTCCCAAATGGCTTTTGGTTAGCACTGCATTCTTTTGTCGCATGATCTTGTGCTGGTCATCCTGATCCTTGTGGTCCATATTGTATGGACAAAATGGCTGGGATTCAGGACCATGTCGAAGGGAATGGTTCCAGAAACTATACACATGCCAGTACAACGATTCAGGAGCCAGGGTGACAATTGGTGTGTGTCCCCATGTGCCAGTTTAACAATAGTGCACCTTTAATATCTAAATCTGAGCCCTACCTAAAAAAAAAAAATTCTGTTGTGAGTGTGAAAAAATAAATAAATCTTGGTGTTGATAGTTTTGCCTTATCCCCGCTGATATTTTTCAGCACTTCCCTTTTTACCAGTTGGTAAGATTTCCTTACTTCCAGCTAGGTCAGTGGGAGTTCTCCTTTTAAAGTGTATGCAAAGGCAAACTTTTTAGTTTTGCATAAGGCAGGGACAGCTTTAGACCCATCTCCTTGCTGGGGTGATTCACGCCTCTTTATTTGTCCTGGTGACTTGCCACCAGGCGGGAAAGTATGGGGAACATTTTAGATTTGCCATAAGAGGAAGAGGTATGAGACCGATATTGTAGTGACAACTGTCTATGATGGAAATTCCCTTCACTTGTTGCATCTCTAAAACAAGAAGTGAAAGGAATTCTCCACAGCAGGACACAGACTGCCAATGATAACCTGCAAGGGTGTTGGTGCCCATTCACAGTATTGTACTTGCATTATGCATGCGGTGCCATTCATTCTAAATGGCAGCCCTACACACCTTGACAAAAGACCGCACTGCAAAGCACACCAACACACAACTGTGCCTTGTAGTGCACTGCTTTACAAAAAAATAGTACCTGCAACTTCCTTTTTTCCCCTGGTGCATTATTATTATGATACAGGATTTATATAGCGCCAACAGTTTGCGCAGCGCTTTACAATCACAATACAATTCCAGACAAGATGGTAAGGAGGACCCTGCCCCTGAGGGCTTACAATCTAAAACATTACATGCTCATTTAAATGAATAGACCGTATTTTTGCAGGTCTTTGAGTCACTGAAATGTTTGTATATCAAGAGTTCTAATTTAAAGCAGATGTAAAGGGAGCTTTAGGAAAGAAGAAAGCCCCCTGGGATTTTGCTAGTATGTATGTATGTGCTAGTATTCTTATAAACATATTATAGCAGACTTACCTTCCAAAGTGATCCCCTCCAGCATTGCGCTCTTCCCTCGTTGTCGCATCCATCTTCATCCTGGTCATGTTTCGAGTCTTTGACCGCTTGATGGGCCTGGCCCCAATAACTTAACTCCAATGCATATGCATGGCGAGCCTGTTCACTGAGCCGCGTATGTGACAAAAGAAATGTGCTGACCGGCAGCACAAACCTTTTATAGCAGAGGAGACTTGCACAGTCTCTTCTGCCATAGAAAGCCTGATGGTTTACTATTAATATTATTATTATTATTATTATATATTTTTTTTTCTTCCACTGAACAGGTTCTGGCTCAACAATTCAACAGCATCATCACAGTAGCCACATAGCTAGGAGGTCAGTAATGATGGCCTCCCGATTTCTCAGATGTAATATTTGGTTATGATCATATTTTTATACTTTGACTTTTAAACAATTAATTCTCCACCCATAAAAGCGGAGGTGTCTGCAAAAAAAAGTCATGAAACAGCCATGCCACTGTGAGACCACCTATTGTTTTTGTTCCAGAGTCAGAGGAGAGATTTGGAGTCATTTTTGTCTTTGCGGCCTATAGTCAGACAGATGTTGAAGAAGGGTCATCAATGGTAGGACGTTCATACCTTTTGTGCTCATACTGACCTCCTTTCCTTGATGTCCATTGTTTGCCAGTAGTTGTAGGGCATGGTTGCTCTCTTGTAACTCAGTACTCTTTGATTTCTCTTTAAATTCTGAAACCTGAAAAGGAACAAAAGAGAAATGATGCAAAAGCCCTTAGGCAGAAAATGGACTTTGTAGTACATCCTTGTAAGTGCACAATTCAGCTTTTACCTTTTATAAACCATTCTTCTAGCCTGTTATTTGTTTAGAAGTATTCTTGCACATATTTAGGGTCCGTTACATTTTGCATTTACCAAGCAGTGGCTATTTATTTTTAATTGGGCTCAGAGGTGCTTTTGGCATGTCTCACTGCTACAATAATCTTTGTAGGATCCATATACCAAGGCATGATGTCTTATAAACCTCTTTTCTTGGAAATATTGTGGAAACATTGAGGCGAACTGAGGCAGACAAAATCTGAAGCAGTTGTGCATGGCAACCAATCAGCTTCTCTCTTCAGTTCGTTCAGATAAGATTTGAAAATGAAAGAGAGAAGCTAATCGGTTGCCATGCACGGCTGCTCCAGATTTTGTCTGCTCCAGTTTTGATAAATTCCCCTCATTGATTTTTCGTAGTACTTCACACATAACGGTAAGCCCTGAACTTTTGATCCAGTACTAAGAAAGGTGCTATGTAACTCTGTTTGTTTTGGGGGTTTTGTACTGGCTTACGTGATTATCTTTTTAGATTTGACTGATAGCCTCTGCTAAAACAGGGAAAGAATACATTAAAGTGACACAAACTCAGGTGTCAAATCTTAAAAATACATTCAAATACCTTAACTATTAATGAAAATGTATCTTATTTGTGTATCACTCGGCTGTAGATCCTCAAATCATCTCTGAATTGCTGCTGACCCTGTCCTTCCTTCTGGGGGGTGGCTACTTTTGTTTCTCATGGTCCCTGTGTTGGTTGTAAAGTAGCTTCCACTCTCGTGATGGACTACAATCTCAATACAAATTAGTGAACTAGATGTGAGATTGTAGTCCATCACAGGAGCGAGCTTAGAGCTGTGAAGGAAGGAAGGAAGGACAGTGTCAGTACCAATTCAGAGATGATTTGAGGAGCTACAGTCGAGTGATACACAAATAAGATACATTTTTGTTCATAGTTGAGGTGCCTGAATTTATTTTCTATATTCTGAACTCCTGAGTTTAGCGTCACTTTCATGAAAGGCAGAGCGTCTTCTTGAGGCTTCAACAGCAGAGAGGAGAATGGGGTGTGAAGGAAAGGGAACGGTATATGAACATACAGATGGTAAATAAGGAGTTGAAGTTTAGAATGAACCTCATTGCTGTGGGAGTGATTGCACTCACTGTAGTTCCATTCTACGCTGAACACGCAAACTTGTCTATGTGCTAGTCAGTGCAACGATATATAATTCCGGGGTGAGATCGCTTATGTTCAGGTAGTGTCTTCATTCTGTAGCCAGCTTTAGCGTAGAGGTAAACTAATATAAATGTGCATATTTTTTTTTTGTACTCCTAAATTTAGAGTGGTCATACGTTGGAAAATGTCTCGGTGAGAAAGATCAGCAATGGTCATTTACTCCCCTTACACGAGCTGGGCTCTACAGAGGTCTTGTTCCTGATGTCAGGTAGTTTTTGGAGCACACACAGAGAAAACACACCAAGTGAATGGCATTACAGTGGGCAAATACCATCTTCTTAATATAAAAGAGAATGATCAGCTATCAGGCAAGATAAGAGATTTTTCAACATGTTGGACCTGTTGTAGCAGTAGCCATTGCTTATAGTGATTGGCAGCAATGATTCTAGCACTGCTACATAGACATATTATCACCGATGTTAGTCAGTTTTAGGGCTTTTACGTCAATGGGCAAATGCAGCTTACTTTCAGGTGCATTCAGCCTGCAATTGAGATAAGTTCTAGATGTTTCTGAGGTCATTCCGATTTCAGTGACATGTGTAGTTGACCTCCTCTTAAGATGCTTCAACCTGCTTTTGCAATCCAGTTGACTTGTATTGGCTGAGAAGCAGTTCTGATACAAAACAAAAATGAGCCCATGAGCACAGGTTGTGATGGGGTGACATATGGCCACCTTATTGCTAGGCACCGACGGGCAAATGTTGCCCTGAGAACAATACATGATAAGAAATCTACCTTTCCAGTGCAGCCGGTCCAATGAAGAACTGGCACCATGGAAGAGCGAGTTCCCAACAAGCTGGAAGTCCTCTGTGTCTTCCGACATTGAAATCTGTCATTTGGAACCCCAATGGGCAGTCATACAGTCAAATCTTCCCCTAGGTGTCACTTAATCAGGTTTGGGATGAAGCTGTCTGAAGCGACCCTAACCTTTCCTTCCTAGCCGGTGTAGTAATTGTAGTCGTGAATTTGTAATATCCAGAATCTTGTTTGCAATAAAGATTTGATTGGTTTCTCCACTAACAATGGCGTTGTCGCTGTTTTATGTAATAATCTCTGGGGTGCTACAATCCGCCTCGTACAAATGTCCTTTTGTGAGGAGATTACTTCTATTCTAGTGTCATATTGCTTGCGTTTGCTCTGCTTTCATCAGCTATTGCTGGTTTTAAATGTCACGCTATTGATGGACTTTATTATCCAGAGCTGAGATCCTAATGTGAGGCTTTTGTCTTCCAACTGTATTTACAAAGCTGTTATCTTCATCCGGTTACTGCTTTGTAAAAACATCATTATAATGGCTGCTTTTTTTCCCTTTTAATTTCCACTTTATGTATTGGTTTGGAAACCACTTTAAAAAACCCTAGGAATTATTGTATGGTCTTCTTTTTATTACGGATATTTTCTTATCTGCCTGTTTGTGGTACAGACATTCAGTAACAGTGATGGGGGAAGTGTCTGTGAACTACAAGTGCAGTGTTGTCACCACAAGCTGATATGCTTCTTCAGCTCCTTCTCCCTCCACCAGTCTGAGCACTGCTGTACAGTGTCATGTGATCGGCTGATGCCAAATCAAACAAACAGTTTTCTTTAACTCTTGGCGCTAATGGCTGCCAGCTGAAAAATTCACTTGCTGTTGCATAATCAAAGTTTTCAACAGTTTTCAACAGTTTATCACAGTTTTTCACACAGACTTGAGGGGCTGCTCATCCAAGGCTCTGGGGCTTCCACCATGAACATAAAAAACAAAAGGGAACAGGGCGCCACCTCCGTGTGTAAAATCGTTTATTAAAATGAATAAAACAAGGGATATATGTAATCGCAAACAAACGTTTTCATCACGCTTTAACAACAAACAAGAGGCCACACTGTCTGTTAACCCAACATGGTATCGCCCCGACTATGTACTACAGCTGCCTCAAGTCACATCACCGTTCACCGGCCGCAGTCAGCCATGATTGACGCATTTCAGGGGCAATCCCCCTTCATCAGAATCATAGCTTGCTTTCCCTGAGAGTGGGGTATAAGACTGGAAAACGACCAATCAGAGAAAAATTCTCCATTATGACTTGTCTTGGAGTGATTGGCTCTACCGCAGCATTACAAGGGATTTGTAAGGGAAAGCAAGCTATGATTCTGATATCCCTTGTTTTTATTTATTTTAAGAAATGATTTTACACATAGAGGTGGCACTCTGTTCCCTTTTTGTTTTTTGATGCCAAATCAAAACTAGGTGCTTACAATAGTTTTACTAAATACATTTCATGATGTATTATTGAATAGAAATCAGCATTCATGTGTGTCCTTTTATATCAGCCTGGAGATCTGCTTTAATACAGTAGCACTGCTCTGTGAGAATTTTCCATTTGCATTCCGATTTTTACACTTTTAGCTCATGTAAGCATCCTATGTTTATAAGCAATTCATGATGTCTTCTGTAGACCTGACTTGTTCTCTTAAAAGGAATTATAAATTAAAAAACCAAATACATGCAGTCAGACGGGAAAACTTTACATTTCAACTCACTTGGGGGATGGGCTACCCACAGAGCGCTCCTGGCATTATTTGCATGTAGCTGGCTGCTCTGCATGCCAAGTACCCATGGCTGGAGGGTTCCTTACTTTCTGATTGGTGCTGAAACTGAGCCTGTAAATATTTTCTCAGTCTATTCCTGAAGCCCAAACACGTACATTGCAAGAGAATAAGCTTGTGTGGCAGGAGGCTGCACTGCCACCAAGGAGCATTGTAAAATGGTGGAATCTAGTGCAATGATTACTTAAAACTGAGAGGACAGCCATACATGCAAACCTGATCTGGCTGCTCACAATGTTTTTGTGGAGGTGGAGGCTGGCTGAAACAATGGAGTTGTGGCTGAAACATTGGTGCTTGGGCAAGGTTCTATAACTTGTCTGATGATCTGTAAATCAGGATTGAGTGAAGCTGCTCCTATACATGAGTTTGTCTAACTTTATAAGGACCCATTCAGACCTTTGTGGCCCCTTGCAGTGCATTAGCAAACATGTATTAATTTCTGGTATTTTGCATGCTGCATTAAGCACTCCTGTTATTTTAAGTGAGCTGCCAGTGCACAGCAACAGGCCTGACATTACAAAAGGGCTGCACATCATATTCAGTGTATTTAATGCTAGAGAAGACTGAGAATTGCAGACAGGCGACCGGAGATAGTTTTTTTTTTTTTAATGCATGCAACGGGAGATGGTCAGAGACTGCTGACATGACACAGATGTGGCCGGAGACTTCCAGTCAAACCATATCTGTGTCATATCGGCCAGAGGTCTGACCCTGCTGCAGGAGATGGTTATAAATGGGGACACGAGATTACAGCAGACTATAAATCAATGCCATTTCAATTCTAGGTCTCGTTCTGGATGAGGGTCACACAACAATCACCAAAAGGCAACAGGGCGGGCACCAGGAAACTGGGGTTTACCTCTACTTTAAGGTCCTTTTTTAAGTGGCACAGATAGGTAGTATCGGGGAAGATTTCAGAGGAAGGAGTAAGGTTGGCCATACACTAGTAGAGTTCCGATTGAACTTTGGTATGAAAGATCTTTCTTTACCATAATGGCAACAGACTCGAATGTCGATCCAAATTTAGTTTTATGCTAACATTTTGATTTTGGAGTGAATTGAGTTTCCCGAATGAAAACCACATTCACTGTTAGAATTTTGTTTAGGAACAATTTTCCATCCTGCTCCTTCAAGTTTTTTTTTTTTTTTTTCTTCTATCCCTACGGTGGAAATCAATTGTCGATTTTGAGCCCATCAACTCATAGCAAGTCGAAAGAAAGTTCTTTTAAAATCCAAGCAGTGTATGTACAGCCTTTAGTCCCTTGCCATCTGGTTAGCCTCCTATGATTTTGTCTCTTGATCATTATTACTCATGGAGGAGGCTTTGTGAGAACAAAACAACCTGTCAATGGTAGAGGAACATCTGCCAATGCTGACTTGGCTTTTAATGTTGCAGTCTTCAGTGCTGTCCTGATTCCGGCTTAACTACCTATTCACTAAAGTAAAACAAGCATGCAGCCAGTAAAGACTGAACTTTTCACGATGTCAGTCTAATCAGCAAAGTTGGGATGAGGGTGATGGCCCTCGAGCCGTAACCTTTCATCTCTAGGACAGACAGCCGTTTCTTCGATTGTCTGATGATAAAACCCAGTACATTTATAACTGTTAGATGATCTTTTCTCCTCTGTTAGATAAGGTGCGAGCGACTTTCTGAGATAGACATTTTCCTCCAGTTAAGTGCCATCATTACCTTCCCTCCACACAAAAAAGACAAGTCAGGCTTTGACTGTAAATTGTCCGTGTGACTGTTTACAGTGTCGTACAATGGTGGCTCGCGTGGCAGCATTACGAGGGGGAAGCCGCTAAATACCATTTTCTGGTTGGTTTCACATTTTTTGTTGCTCGTGTTGACTTTACAGATGCATTTTTGCCTTTTGTTTACTATGTGCGGTTTCCTCATTCTGAGGATGTGAGGGCTCTGCGAACGTTTCCAAGCTCAAATGTCGTGGGTAAATCCCATTGTTTCTATTTTTATGACTTTGGCTGTGATGATCATTTCCAAGAAATACCCTCAGTAACATAATCATTGCTTGTTTTTACTATGCTATGTAAGCCTCCCACTTGTGGGGATGCTTCTTATCTGATTAACAAAATAACTCCTAGTTCCTCCTCATTTTAAATAGAGGAGGCCATGCAGAGGCAAATGTCATCTTTGCTGCAGAAGCTGAAAAGAAATTGCAGATGTTTTACACATGTTCATAATTTGAATATGTATTTATCTTCAATAAATATATATATATATA
>NW_017306302.1:2404544-2411872 GCF_000935625.1 Nanorana parkeri | reverse complement strand
TTAATTTGAATATGTATTTATCTTCAATAAATATATATATATATATAGATATCTTTATTTTAAAGCCCATTCCCAGGGGTATTTTCAAAATACATATCCCAGCAATGTACACCAAGTTAACATGAAGCAGGCATATGCAGCTGATGTATATGAACACAGAAACTTATATTTTTTGTTTGCATTCCTCTTCATATCTGCATGGAAATTGTATTGTGTGTAGAGGCAGAGCTGGTGTTTACTGATAATGTTACAATGGGTGACGGGGCAGCTGATTACAGTTTGACACCCTAGTGTTAGAATGATTTTCCTGTGGAGAAAATGTAGAATGTTTAGGCCTAATAAAACCTTCATAAAAAATGAAGAAAGTCTGCAATGTGAGTCATGTGAATGAGCAAACATATACTTCATCACTGCACCTCTTCATTACCACAAAAAAATGCTAATCACTTAAAGAGGTGAAAATGGACTTTACAGCCTGGGTACAAAAGGCAGAATAATTGTGATTGAACACAAGAAATATTACAATCGAGGTGAGCGGACCTCTTTTTGATGATACTAGCTTCTAGCACCAAGATTCTGTGTTGAGTATGTCCATGCACGCGTGTCCTTGAGCCATTAGATTATATGGAGAATACATTCTTATATTCTTCGAATTTAGGAGGAGGAGAGAAGATGACTTCATATGTCTATAGAGTTTTTGGACACAAACCAAAAATAAATGTGGCTTTATGTCATTGCCGGTGGAATAAAAACCAAACAAGTTTCTGTTAATGTAATCATTTACTGATCTCATGAACCCGATACTGTTTGAACAACAATACATCATTACTAATTCATGTAACGAAGGAAGCAATCCTCCTATTGATTGAGCTGTGGGGTTTTTTTTTTTTCCCCCCCCCAGGTTCAGACCAGCTCAGCTTGTTACTAATTTTACACAATGTTGGGAAATGTTTGGGAAAATCTTGTGTCATATGGTCATTTTAGTGTAAACCAGTGCTTAGTGGAGTCCTTTTAGTGGGGCTACTCCTGCACTGCAAGGGTTAAGTGCTCATTTAATCTAGGGGGCTCAAATAAAGCAGATATACTTACCTGATCCTCAGTCCCTCAGCAGTCAGCACCGTTCTCCCTCTCTGCTCCAGCTCTGGAATATCTCTCAGCGTTTTCACCTAAAATGCAAGTCACTAGCCCAGCAAAAGACATGATGACATCCCCTGGAGCCCAGAGGAGGAGAAGAAGCTGCAGGGACTGGTCTAGCAGCCCTGAGTGAGCTGGGCAGACCGAGGATCAAGTATAATATTTGATCCCCCCCTAGACAAAACGAGCACTGAACCCTTGCAGTGTAGGGGTAGCTCCTCCTGCAAGGGTAAGTTTTTCTAAATTCCTGAAGTTCTTCTTTATTGATCGGCAGCAAATTCTTGAGACTGGACATGACTGGTAGTAGAATGCCAAAAATCTTTCAATGTTGTGTGTGTCATAATCAAAGTTTAGGGATTTTTACAACTTGTTATTATGTTGGGAGGAATTTATTACATGTAGTTGTCGAAAGATGTTTAGCCTGAAGACAACTATAACATTGAGATGACATAAAACATGCCAAGAGTGCTTAATTGGGTTAGCTGTTTCACAAGAACTGATTGATCATTAGCTTGCATTTAAAATGGACCTCTGGTAGAATATTGGCGTAAAGCTTTGGTAAACCCAACTCCAGCCAACACCTTGTAGATGGGGGAGATTTACTGATACTTCCTGTCTAACTGGTGTTTGAACCAGTAGTAAGGAAAAACCTCTCTACTACTTGGGTCTGAAGTGAGGGGAAATCCAACAGGGGATAAACACACAGCTTCTGGTAGAGTGAGGAAGGTTTAGAACATCTGTCAACCTCATATGGCTCTGTGTCCTCGTAAGAGATAATTTCCTTCACTTCCTGTTTAGGTGACGGGTATCAGACAGAACTAGAAGGGAGGGAAAATCTCCTCTGTGTGAAAATTCATAAAATCCAGGTATTTCCTTTAAGCAATTCACCTTTAGGAGGTTCACTATAGTAACCACTGTTGTATAGATGGCTCTGTCAAGAGTCCAGCAAGTTGCCTAGTCCAGGTTGGCCTGGGATAGCTGGCCCCTAGTGGCTGGGTGGTCAGCACCTTAGGTCCGCTCACCTTGGGACCAGAGCACATCCGGAAATGGGCCAGCTCTCTCCTGGAGCACATCACATGTGTGTTGGGAACTGGGTGCTAAATCATTAATAGAGGGCCTGATTCTGGGTCAGGGTTTTGCACCTAGTGGGAGCCACTACCTTCTCGCAATTTATGGAAAGTCATCCCTTAAGCCAAGCTTTTGAAACCGCAAAGAGAAAATTAAGAATTCATTTGTCACAGCTAAAGTGTACTGTTTCGGGGCCACCGAGGTCCCCTTACTCAGGCATTAGTGACAATCGTATCAATATTAATCCTCTGTGGCTCCGAAATGTCACACTTTGGTCTATGATAAATCAATGTCCGGTTTGGATTCTACATGATGTGCTGGTTTATCTCCCTTGTGGGGACACAGACCACATTTAGGGAGTCGTAACCCTTTCCCGCTCTAGCTAAAACAGGAAGAATTTTGGCTGGCGTTTGGCTTGAACTATTTTGCACCATTAAAGAACAGATGGGCTACAATCTTTTATTTTACAAGAGAGAAGTCTGCCCCAGGCCCCTACCAGGCTTGGTGTCTTGGCTGGCTGCGAAAAAGTCTAAGCATTTGGGGTTCTCTTGATGGGTAGGATCGCAATTTATATTGGCAAAGATCAGCTGATCACTGCCTAGGCATTTAGTCACATGACTATCACCGGAAGGAGCTTGGAGCTGCTTGTTTTTAGGTGAACTTGTAGCCCTCCTACTGCTACTTTGAAATCCAGCAATGCTAATGCAGGCCAGGCAGACAGCTTACTATACAGTGAAAATGTGTATGTCTTCCGGTTTGTATTCCAAGCAGTCTGTGATTCTGTGAGCCAGTCTTGTGATTGACACGTCACTACGATTCTGCACAGCCAGCCAGGCAGGGGACTCGCTTCTTTTCTACTTTAGAAATCGAGTTTCTTCTGTTAGCTTTTCACCTCTTGCTTGTTCAATTGTCATTGAAATGCCATCATCAAGGATAAGACACAGAAGGCAAGGAAAGCTGCGGCAGGTATAAGTATAAGATTGCATATACTGAATTACCAATCCTTTGTCATGGTGCACAGAAAACATATGTATATTTCAGCTGCGTATTTAGCTTTTTTTTTGCCTGGTGTTCTGCTTTGCCGATGCAAAAGGTTCACATTAACGCAGATCTCCCCAAAAGCAAATACTTCTCTGTTTTCCTCCCGACTGCTTTGTTCAGCTGCTGGGAGAGAGAAAAACCCCTGTGTAAACTACAAGTCATCCGAGTCTTGGCTTACACAGGGCTATGGACCCACCTGTAAACGCACTGATTGGCCCAGCACTGTCACATGGGTGAACGTCATGCTCCTCCATACCTGGAAATACTGGTTATGAATTGGGCTCCCAGTATTGAACAGAGGCAGCAAAGGAAAGGTAAATATACATATTGGGGGTGGTTGGCGGAGGCGAATGTTGGTCAAATGCAAAACCCTCCATAGACAGATTTCCTGTAAATGATCACATAGGTATAGACGCACTTTAAGTGACATTCATAAACTGGAAGGGACATTTAGACAAATTCAAAGTGGTTTTTATCGCAATAGTCATAGGACACAGAACGCCTCTGATGAATCCTTTATGTGTAGATGCTCTGTACTGCTCATTTACTCTTGCTGGGCTAATTGGTTTTATATACTGCAGTAATAAGGTTCATGTGATATGTTGCTAAAGCCAAAACAAAAGCGGAAAACAAATTGTCTATTTCACAATTATTTGATGAAGTTTTACTAGTTCTTTCTCTTTTCCCCATAACCCATTCTAGCTTCTCTCCCAATCATTTTACTATGTTATGTCCACAAGCTAGGGACGTGTCTGATCATATTAAAGACTAGGCCACCCGCTGGCTTTGTACATCTTTCCAAGGATCCAACAGCAAGTTATCTCTGCTTCATTTTCCAGTTCTGACCTCCTCCACAGCCATTAAGCAAAGTCTCACACCACCCGCTGCGTTCTCTATAGTGTAGAATAAATGAATGTGATGCCATACACTTGCAAAATGAATACCCCTCATAATGGTCCTGAGAGGCAGGCAGGTGCATAGTTCTATCATCTCCAAAAGAAAGTGCTGTAAATCTATATTTATAACAACACGCACCACATGTGCATTACTATGGGTAGTAAGGTTTACATACACTTATAGAATTGCGTTGTGAGGTGGTAATCCATGGGCAATGGTATGTGCGTTGTGGTGCGTTCCAGTGCTTTATTGTACGATGTGTTGGAGCGCCATGAACTGATTACCCGTGTCCTCGAGTCCGGGGGGATCATTTGTCTCTAACCGATCCATGCTATGTCCACTGTCATTGTGCAGGCTGTGCGGCCGCAGCTGTCCAGAACCCCCTGTGATTTCTGGGGCAAGAATCCGAAGCCTCATGAGAATGAGCCCCTAGAGAAACAATAAGCTGGATCTATGATTAGACCGGCTCATTTCCAGAAAGTGTTCCTTTGTCTGAATCTCCATCCTCACTTTTATCATTGTAACATTACAAAGACTTTCAATAGGGCAGCAGTGCTCTGCCAGGTATTCACTTTTATCATTGTAAGGTTACAAAGGACTGAGGGTGGAGGGGCGTGGCGTACCAGCACTGTGCCAAGCAACGCACACCAGCAGCTTGTGTGAATGGGCCCTTACTGTCATTACTCCCATACACCACTGCAAGCACTGAACTTCTGACGCTAAAACTTGCCTGTGGCTCTAGAACAGTTGGCATAGGCATTCTGTGACTGGACCGTGGGGGGTGGGGTGTGTAATCATCTCCAATCACAGAACGCCTTGTATTCTGTAGACAATACAAGATATTTTATGAATGCCTGAGGTGGAGAGCGGGCGACCAGCTATGAGGACTGTAAAGCTGGCTCTTGCTGAACCTTCTGGCTGGCAACCCTCAATGAGAAGATTGAAGAAGCCAGTGCAAAATCTTCGAATGAGCTGTGGTTGCAGCCAATCAGCTGCAAGCACCGATCGTGTATTCTGACAGTGGCTGGCAAGCGGCCACTGTCAGAATACAATGAAAACCGTGGTGGGGATTCATCCGTCAACGCTCCTAAGCATTGATGGAGGAATCTGTTCTATTGAAGATAGAACAGGGTGTGGCCAGCTTAGGTTTCAGCGCTGGAAGTTTGGTGCTCACAGTGGTGTATGGGATTCATGACGCTGAGAGATTTACTGAATGCAGCCCCGGTCAAAATCTGTCTCCCTCCCCGTTTTCAGGTTTAATGTGCGGCATGTTTTATGATTGTCGTGGTTCTGTAGAAGAAGAATCCATTGAGTGTGAACAATACGAGTTACCTGTGTGCACAGAAGATTTGTACTCCTTGCATTCTGTCCATAGACCTCGTATTGGTGAGGGGGCAGCACACGCTGTTATTGTGAGCTGTACTAGAATAGAAGTCGGCTGTGTAGAGAATTCTGCCCCCAGGACCAGATGTTGTCCTTTTGTTATCTTCAGTTCTGATAAACTCCTGTGTGATAATCTGAACCTTTCTAGGACTAAAGCTGGCTATACACTCTGACAACTTCCTCTGCTTCTTGATGAACCGGCTGAAATGCGCACAGTGGGTTCTGCTGTCAGGGCCCTTCAGGCCGGCATCCCACGATCACAAGATCCAAGGAGCCGGATAGAAAATCTTCAGCAGAACAGAGCTTGCAGCCAATCAGCTCCGACAGTGGCCGGTGGCGGTGAGAGCTGAGCCCATCTGAAACGAGGCAAATTACCTTGCTTTGTGTTGGACAAAATGGCCAACGTATCTAGTGTGTATCCAGCCCAAGAGGGAATTTTCCCTCACTTTGGAGAAATGTCTTGTCCTGTCCCAATGAAAAAAAAAAAATCCTTGTGGGGTTTTAACTATTCCTCTTCCCAATCCAAAGGCGTTGTTCATCATTGTTGCTGCAATAAACTTTATCCCATACAGTCTCCTTTATATGCTGCCGGTGTTTTTAACCCAATCTGTTCAGGATTTCATATTACTGTTATAGCATCACCATTGTAATAGGAACACAAACTAGAGTTGTTTCTGATCATACAATTAAAGGAGAACTATGAGGTGAGTGCTTTTCACTCAGCCTCATAATCTGACCCGACCTGTGACAATGAGACTGGGAAGTGAGCGAACACATACCAGCGCTCGCTCACTTCTCGATCTATCCCTGCAGAGAGCCATGACTGTCACTCACGGCTCCCTGTCCGATCCTCCAGCTCTGACTGGCGAAACGGACGGGGGAGGGGGGGGGTACAGCTGGCTCTGCCTCTAGATAGGCAGAGCCAGCTGTCAGTCACGCAGCTGGGCGGATCCCGACATAATTGTCGGGATCCGCTTCAGCTGCGGCCTCTCAGTATACCGCGAGCTGCAGCTCCAGGTATACTGAGCCTAGGGTGACGGGAGGACGCTAGTTTGTGTCCTCCCGTTACCGTAAGGAAAACTATGGGGAAAAGCCCTATCCCCATAGTTCTCCTTTTATCTCTCAAGACTACATATCCCATCATGCATTGCTTCCAGTAAGCAATGATAATGTTACATTGTTCAGACATTGATTTGTAGTTCACAAGGCAGGCTCTGAGAGAGTGATGACAAAGGAAGTGCATATTCACAGGGCTGGGTGAAATTGTGTCTGTACATTGAGGAAGTCATCTACTGGGCATCTTCAAGTAAGATTACAATCTTCTAATATGCATATAGATATACAGTATGTATAGTTTTTTATGAAGCATAGACATATGTAAATTCGGCATTAGAGGAAGCTTTACCTAGCACGCTGCAATTATTCTGGCTCTTTCTTCACAACAGTTCAGGTAAGAGGTCGGCCGCACAGGGAGTGAATTGTTTTCGGCCAACTCTTAGATTTGCTTTGTGAGAAGGAATAGTATAGCACAGCCACCGTGTAGCTCCAAAAATGATTGAACAGAGACCGTATATACTGAACAATTATGACAGCCCCTTATACATATATAATTATAGATTTTTGTTTTAAGTTTATATAAAGTTTACACCAAAATGATCTTTTTACATGTAATGTGAGAAAAATGTATCCTATATGTTCCCTTTAAATGTTATAAATATATTTACATTTTGTTGATTTTTAATATGCATTATGTGTGTATATGTGTGTGTATGTATGTATGTATGTATGTAATATATATATATATA
>NW_017306302.1:2341248-2404479 GCF_000935625.1 Nanorana parkeri | reverse complement strand
TGTGTGTGTGTGTATATATATAATATATATATATATATATATACACATATATAATATATATATAATCTCCACCCACATGATATATGTTGTGTATGTAGGAGTGACTGGGATAGTTTCTTTTAGTATGTTTTACATCACCATGACTACAGATTTATTGTGATGATGTCTCAGATTCTATGCAGGATATCTTGGGAGCAGTTTTATATGGTCTGCTATGCACAACTTCTTGGGAGCTGAAAGCCTTAGCACAGTTTTACTGCTCCCCTCACAGAAAAACACAATCTTTATTAGCTGTACTCATTTAGTCCTGAAAGCCCAATCCTCGGGGTTTATGTACAGGGTCCTTGTCCAGAGTATCAATATAATCGTCTACATTTCACATTCATACAAGACAGGATAGCTTTCCAAGATGCTGGTATGCGCTATACTAATCTTCATTAAATCAACCCATACTTTTTAATTTTTTGCCAATTGCACAACTGATGTGAACCTTTCTGTCCTGTTATTTTCTCGTTGATTGCCTGCAAGTATCAAAAGCCGTACTCTGGGATAAGCAAATAATGTCTGAATAGAAGAGTCAAGTGTATTCTTACCTGAATCTTGGTGTGCTTGTGTATTTCTTTCAGATCTGTGCAGTAGTCCAGTGTGGAACTTGTGCAGGAGCTTCCTGTAATAAAGACCAGTCACTGCTGTTCTCTCTCCGTGTGCAGTGACTGGTCTTGTCTCCGCCCCTTCCAGTAGTTTTCTACTTGGAAGCTTGTAGTGGGCGTGGTCTGTTGGGTCCCTCCCATAGCTCTGCTCAGGCTACAAAAAGCACAGTGATGGTGCCACTGATGCACAAAATAGTTATTAATCCTTTTGTGGCTAATGAGGAATATATTTCAATGTAAGTTGTTATACTGTACCTGGAGTTTAGCTTGAACAAAAAAAAATACCTGGCAAAACGTCTCATAAAGTTGAAGTTCGGGAACTTTTTTTTCTTTAAAATTAACATTGGTCCAAGGAAGAGATTGTGACCTGATACCTGGTCCAAATGGAGAAAGCTGAAAATATAAGACATTCTCTAAATATAAGACATTCTCCGTGTTCAGTCGCACTATTGTGCAAAGTTTTTTCTAAATGATCATGTTAGTATGCAAAGTGCTAAAACGGAACAAGAATCAATGTTGATGTTCTTGAGGCTTAGTGCCAGCTAGGGCATAAGTCCACAGTGACACTGAGATTGATTTGCAGGGTATTACAATACACTTGAAGGCAATCACAATGTGCCAAAAATTAATCCAATATTTTTAACGTTGCGAGCGATTGGTCCAGACAGCAGCTAGGAGCAAAACTTTCACCTAGCTGCCAGGCCATGCTTGACCCGGCAAAGCTCTGGCACTTCCTGGTAGTATCAAAGTTTGCCCGCTCCCTCCAGCCCCCTACATAGTCCTATTGGGCTATGACTCTGATTGGACATTTAGGCTTGGCAGGGACAAAGGTGGCTCCTGCAGTTATGTGCAGGCACCTCTGTTGTCTGGCCTTATACTTTCTGGCTGTATTATCCTAAAATGATAGTCACTTTAAGTTGTTTTTTTGGGGATAATTTAACTTTATTAAAGGAGAACTATGGGGTTAAGTCTTTTCCCCATAGTTCTCCTTAGGGTAACGGGAGGACACAAACTAGCGTCCTCCCATCACCCTAGGCTCAGTATACTGCAAGCTGTAGCTCGCAGTATACTGAGACGCCGCAGTATAGTAGCTCGCGGTATACTGAGACGCCGCAGCTGAAGCGGATCCCGACAATTGTGCTGGGATCCGCCCATCTGCATGACTGACAGCTGTCTCTGCCTATCTAGAGGCAGAACCAGCTCTACCCGCCTCCCCCGTCCGTTCCGCCAGTCAGCACGGGTGGATCGGAGCGGGGAGGGGGGAATCCAGCCCCTCCCCCTGTCATGGCAGAGAGCCGTGACAGGATCGAGAGGTGAGCGAACGCCTATATGTGTTCGCTCACTTCCCGATCTACTGAGCCGAACTGTGACCGTTTCATTGTCACAGGTCGGCTAGAACTATGAGGTGAGTGAAAAGCACTCACCTCATAGTTCTCCTTTAAAGTGACACCTTAAAAATGCATTTTAGTACGTAGAAGGAAGAACAGTGTCAGCACCAATTCAGAGATGATTTGAGGATCTACAGCCGAGTGATACACAAATAGGATACATTTATGTTAATAGTCATTGTTAGGTTAGTAGTTAAGGTTTAACTCCTGGGTTCAGTGTCACTTTAAGTTACTTCTCTGGCCCCTGAATGGTTAAAATCATCAAACAATATGGTGTTGTTATCTTTCATTATTATCATTAAGGGATGCAGATCCATGAAATTCCACTGCATCCAAACTTGTCTAACTGGATTTTCACGAGCGATGAGCGTCTTGTGGTTTAATGGGTATTATAAGTGTGTGTAGGCAGGAGAAGGGATAGTGCTTGGTTAGCCGTGATGGGAGTCTTGTATGTTGAAATGTGCAGCAAATTCAAGTGGTGGCAAGGCAGCTTTGAATGGGGCTTAATATCTGAGTGAGTCTGAGTTTTCCCTTTTTTTTTTTTTTTTTTTAACCAGTGCCTGAAAATGACTACGAAGAGGAACCTGTTTGTGCGGCTGGTGCCGTGCCGGTGTTTGCGGGGAGAGGAAGAAACTGTGACCTCGCTTGACTACTCTCACTGCAGCCTGGAGCAGGTGCCGAAAGAGATTTTCACATTTGAGAAAACCTTGGAGGAACTTTATTTGGATGCCAACCAGATTGAAGAACTTCCCAAGGTACCACTTTTACTTTACAGGTTTCATCTTTTCCATGACACTAATGACAAGCAGCCCTTTCTCCTGGGTCTCTTCCAGCCGTGCTTTATAGGCATTAGCTCACGTCGCTTTCTTGGCAGAATCCTGTGCCAGCCATTCACTTAACGCCCGGCTCCATCTCATGAGCACTGCATTCAGCCAGGGAGTTCCTTACACTTCCAAAATCCTCATTTAGCTGGCATCCTGTCACGTTTATTCTCTAGAAGATGCTCAAAATGTTTTTTTTTTCCTTCGAATTGACATCAATGCTGTCAAAAGCTGATGTAATTTCACACTGCTTCTCCCTCCTACTTTGATATATTGCAGGCATTGCACACTCCGCCTCCGTTTTAAGGACGCATGCACTTTTTAAATGCCTGAACTCTTTAACCACTTTCCATCCGGCCGTTAATTAAACGGCCGGACGGTGGCTTGCTAAATACGAGTGGGCATTTTAAATGTCCTTTCTCCTACTCTCCCGTTCTCCATAGCTGGCTGTTTAAAATGCTAACAGAAATCTGAGAGCGGGGAGGCGCGCACGAGCGGCAAACTGTATTTTAAACAGCTGACGATGGTTGTTCACATACAAGCATTCAGGCAGCTGTAGAGCCGCCCAATCGATTGTATGTTGTGTCATAAGGTGCCCATACACCTTACGATTATCAGGGCGGAACTTTTCGTCCGATGATCGAACCGTCGTACGATTGTCGTACGGCGGCCCCATCCTGCCTCGATTATCGCAAGGTTCAATCAGCGGTAGTTAAAAAAAAAAAACACCTGGATGGATTGCAGTAATCAACCTTATTTTCGTTTGCGCATGAGCAGTGTTACTCGTACGACTTGACGGACGGAAACGCCACCAACCATGCGAAAATCGTACGATCGACCCCACTTTTCAAACATACTTGAACGCCAAAAGTCGTACGATTTGTACAGTACTGTCGGTCGGGCACTACACATACACCTTACGATTGTCGTACGAAAAGTCGATCGCATACAATTATCGTACGATAACCGTAAGGTGTATGGGCACCTTAAGTGTGTGGTCGTCAAACACCCCCAACCCCCCTTCCGCCAATCCCGGGTACCGCTGTTCCTGTGCTAGCCCATCACCAGCACAGCAGCTCTTGGTACTGAGATCGGAGGGAGTTCAGCACATGATCTCCCACTGACCTCCCCTCCAATCTCTGAATGGGAAAGTGATGTGATTATATCACTTCCACCTTCAGCTGTCATTTCTCCGGCTTCTGTAGCCGGCTAGAAGCTGGTGAAGCAGATCTCTGCTTAATCGGCTTCTTTGGGGGTCTCTAGGTGACATTAGTGGTCTAGTTGACCCCTGGTGTCTCCTTAAAGAGGACCTGTCACATCCACTTTGCTATCACATAGGCCCCTTTGTGATCGCAATAAAGTTAAGTGTAAAAAAAAATATTAGTCAGAAAAAAAGTTTTACGTCACACACACGCACACGCCATTTTTCAGTATTCAGCGCTGAGGTACTTTGACATTTATTCCGTCATGCAACGCTGTACTGAGATGACTTTTATACAATTTTTTGGGGGTACAGGTAGAGCTTTCTTTTGGTGGTATTTAACCACTTCAAGACCAGGTGTTTAGACCCCCTTCCTGGCCAGGCCATTTTTCAGTGTTCAGCGCTGCGATTAATGAAAAATTACAGTAAATTTTGAAATTTTTTTTTTTCCCCCTTAACATTTATTATTATCCAATTTTTTGGTTTCTTTATATGTGACTTTTATTTTATTGTTTAAAACATTTTTTAGACGTAATGTTATTGCTGTCACGTAGGGGGCTAACAATCTCCCTATGTGATAGCACAGGCAAGCTAACAGGTCCTCTTTATGGAGACATTAGTGGTCTCCAAGACCCCTAATGTCACCTGGGGACCCCCAAAGAAGCTGATGAAGCACAGATCTGCTTCACCGGCTCTGCGATCGGACGGCTATAGAGCCGCTGATCGCCTGTATGTGTAACAGCCTGTAACGGCTGTTTACATTAAACAATTTAGTTTTTCTGCCCGTGTGCGTGCGCTAGGAAAAAAAGCCGTTTATTTACGGTAACCCGCCAATGGGAGTTTGCCATCCTTCTGGTTTTTTTTTTTACAACAGGCGGACGGCAAGTGGGTAATAATGCAAGACTGCATATTCAGATCGCTACAGAATTACCATGATTGATAAGACATCTTAATTATATCCAGCCTAATCAAGCAGATGTGAAAAAATAACCATGTGACTAGTATAACTTGCCTCTGAGTTGCTTTGACATAACTGCTTTTGCCTTCAAGCTGACTTGTTTGAGGAAGAAAAGTAGCTCTGATTCAAGTAAAAAAGCCATTGACAGGTTTCCTAAAAGTCTTTCTGCACAAAGTGCCTCCATTCTGTATGCATAACACCATGACAGCGCTCAGAAACTTCAGCTTTGGGAAAGTAATGCACTGTTTTAGGACACAGTAAATGTGTCACGTGTCTAAAAGAACAACTCTGAGCAAATACAATCTTAACTTGCATGGTTTTACCCCCGCACTGTAAGGGTTAAGTGCTTGTTTTCCCCAGGGAGCTAAAACAGCAGCAATATAGTCAGTGATAGTGGCCTAGAGGGGGTAAAGTGACACTAAACTCAGCAGTTAAACCTGAAAAATACATTCAAGTACCCTAACTATGAACAAAAATGTATCCTCAGCGGGGCGGGCTTTCAATCGCAAGTACGATCTGCCCGTCCAAGGTGGGCAGATCGTACGGGCTTTCAAGAAGCATACGACCATCGCATGGAGACATTAGGGGTCTCTAGCACTGTAAAATGCTACCAAAAGATTAACTCGTAACTCTGTAAATGTGACAGGAATGAAGAAACTGGTAAAAAGAAATAGTTTAGCTGAATGTGACTATTAGTACCCAGCAGTGTAGCCCTTGTAATGTTGGCAGCCAGCTGCTTGCTGTTATGCTGAGTGTGCCTGTACATGAAAGCTCGAGTTGCTTTTCATCCGATGTTATGCTGCCAATCTGTGAGGAGCAAATGAGTTGTCCACCTGATCAATATGTGCCGTGATCTAAAAATCACAGGATGAAAAATCTAATCTTATGTTGGCAAAGGCAGTCACCGTACAGCTGTATTTATTGTCGCAGTGCAATCACTACATGTGCACGACCAAATTATTTAAAAGCTCTAGCAGCCTGATCGAAAAGCTGGGCATACTCGAAGGTAGATTGCACAGTGAGACACATTTCTGAGGAATTCTATAAGAATCTCACTGGGGAAATTGTAATCAATCATAAGACCGAAGTGGGTCTTGGTTCTGATCCAGCCATATGTATTTATTAAACATGTATAGTTGTTGTGATGCAGCAGATATATGCAGGTGATGTTCTGTGCCCCTGTGATTTCTAAAATGAATGATCATATCTCATCGAATATGTCCAAGCTATATGCACAGCTTGACAGGCAGGACCAGGGCTCATAGTGCTCTTTACTGTGAGCCGAATGGCTGGTATATGAGCATCACTGAGCCATGCTTCTGCAACCAGCGGGCAAGTGGAATTGTGGGGCTTCTTGATAGCCAGACTTGGTCATACTGCTGGTGTGTTGGTCTAATTTGCTGACTGAGGTAACATGCTGGAATATTAATATCACAGGGCCGTGCTTCTTCATGGCAGCAGCCAGCTGGGGAGTCCGGAGTTCACAGGAACCAATGGCATTTTAAAACTTCCTGATTACCAGAATTAGTGAGGCTGCTGAAGTGTTGCTCCGATATGCTTATTTAACAATAGTTTTCCCAATGGGCAGAGTGATGTGATGTTGAAGTGACTTGATCCAACCCTGATCTCCAAGGATGTAAAGATTGGAGGCAGGACACTAAGGAATCTAGCAGGAGAGAAAGGTGGGAGCTGCTGTTGCTGACTTGTCTTTAAGGTGCATGTTACAGTGCTGTCATCTAAATCTTTCTACTTAGTCAGTGACCTGGCACAAGCCGGTGTCAGAGCACTGAATATGTGTACAAAATATTGGCAACTCCCATATTTCTGCCCTGACAGGTTCCCTTTAAAGTAAAGCTGGCAAGTTTATCCCAAGTCTTAACTACTTAGTGAGTCACAAGCAGCAAGCAAGTCATGCAGCCAGTGAAGTCAGAGCTTCCGACTTTCATACTCCAGGGTCTAAGTAAAGAATAGGATGAGCTTCACAGCCAGGGAACTCGTGATTTCTAAAGAGAGTCTGCTGTGGTTGCTCCCTTATATTTTATCATGACCAAATTGTGAAATTGTATAACAAGCAGTCAATAGTGCCACTTCCCATTTCACAGTGCCAGGCTGTCTCCTAGTGCGCTCCTGGAGGTCTCTCCCCAATTCCTGTGTAAATCCTGACTTTTTGAAGATTGATATGTGCATATGGCTACAGCATGGTGCTGGCCTACTCATGCTCAGAGGATTGCATTGTAGGAGATAGGAGGGGATTTTTTGCCCCAAATCTAGAAGTTTGGGTTTTCAGGGGCGCTCCATGGCATATTGGAGAGGTGATCTGGCAATCTCAAGGTAGGTGAGAATGTGACGAAGGTTCTGTTTTAAGAGGCAATCACAGCGGGGGGAATTTATCAAAACAATATGCAAGAAAAATGCTTGTTTGGAGCAGCAATTTCATTCTTGTAACATCTTGGAATGAGATTTATGCTGATGGTTTCTGCACTCTTCAAGGTTAGCTGAGCACGTTTTGGCAGATTCCTAACTATCAGCAAAACACTGCACTTACCTGTTTCTATAATTGCACAGTATACCCAGAATGCTGAATCCTACTGACTTTTAATGTACTTCTTTTGGTGTGTGACCTAGATTTCTCAGAGTCGGACCATTTGTTTAAGTTGCGTTTGTTCTGGATCATGCTCTTAAGTAGCCTTTTGCTGTACTTTATTGTTGTGGCCTGACAAGGTATCACTGTGTTGCAGATACTGGCCTCAGCAGGAAGTGTTACATAAATGCCTTTAAAAAGGGTATCCCAGTCATTCTCGTCACATTCATAGAGTTCACGTGTGTGTTTATTCTGTGCTTTGTACTGAAATAGTGATTAGTGGAACTTGCAATACCTACCTCCCACCTGTCCCTCATTCGGAACCAAATCCATTTGTTCCTCTTTCCTCCTCAGTTGTCCCTCCTTTTGGTCTGATGTACAGATATCTATGAAAATGTCCTATTTAAAGTAATATTAAACTCTCAAACTTTTTTCCAATAATGAATCCAGATCAAACACACATACATTGTGCAGCAAAGTATTTCCTGAAATCTTTTTGCCCTGGCACTTATTCATCTTGTTTCCAAACTGCTGGATCCAACTCTCATCTAGGCTTCACTGAACTTCCCGTCCAGTACAAGATCACAAGGGACGACAACTGTAATATGAAAAGTTGTTTTACATACTTTTAAAGATGCAGTTTTCATTTAAAATAATGCGTGCTTGTTCTATCATGAAGGTCCTTGTTCAGGCACGTCCTGTTATAGGATGACATGCATTGTCATGTGTTCTTAATGGAGACTACAAGTGGCTGTACTCATTGCTAGGCTTGGTCCATTGTTAACACCATCAGGAAGCAGGTCCGGATCAATAATGAGCAGCTGCCACTGACGCACATCCATGCAGACAGGAAGTGGCTGGAGAAGGTTGGAGGAGATTTGTAGCATTAAAATGTATGAAAACAATATTTTATGGAAAAACAATGGCAGTTGCTTGTATGCAAAGAGCATTTAGCTTACCTGTCATACTGCCACCTCGGCCAGAGCTCTGACAAATATCTATTTTTTTTTTCCAGGTATAGGGAAACATCACATTCCTTCTGCTTCCTCGCAGTACAGTGTTTGCTGTCTGAGCAACCAATCCCTAGGCCTGAAAAATGCCACATAGGAGAGTATGGGGGGTGCACAAATCTGAGCAGATTTTGCCTTCCTCATAAGCTAGCCATACACCAGTAGAATTTAATATACATTTTAGAATGTTCGTTGGATTCTCCAATGGTTAATGGGGTCTAATTGATGTTCAGCCGTAGTGATGAGAATTGAAGGATCAGGAAAATTGTTCTCATTTTTTTATTTGAACAAAGGGAATTCTAACTGTAAATGTGATTTTTGTTCAGGGAAAATCCTACATATTTTAATGGGGAGGTGCTAGGCACAAAAGAAACCGGTTTAATACATCTGGGATTCCATGCAAATGGCAGGTCTGGAGGAAATTGTTAAATTAGAAACAATAAATAGGGTCCCTACATAGGGTGAACCAAAGTGGTCAAAGCTCCCAAAGTTTACTAATGCTTAAAAAATCTAATCAGAATAATTCCCAAGGGGTATTATACCCAAATAATGTATAGACAATGAGAAGATAACACCCATGGTGGGGATGTACTCCTTGGGAATCAAACAAACTTAGTAAAAATGTATAACAGTTTATTAAATAACAATACAAACACACAAGTGAAAATGTTATGCATGTATCCCGCTAATTTCTCTATACCTTATTGGACACAAATCCGTTACTGGAGGGTCTGGCCAGACCACATATGGAAAAGATCATACCTGATGGAAAAATAAACCAAATGCAACTTCATATCCAGCTATAGTAATAGTAATCTCATAGCACTATAGTGACGTCACACTTCTGAAAGAGAGAAAAAAATAACTGATATAGAAGGTCCATATTCTGTGATCTACACCTTTCCATCAGGTATGATCTTTTCCATATGTGGTCTGGCCAGGCCCTCCAGTAACTGATTTGTTTCCAATAAGGTATAGACAAATTAGCAGGACACATGCATAACATTTTAACTTGTGTGTTTGTATTGTTATTTAATAAACTGTTATACATTTTTACGAAGTTACATCCCAATAGGGGTTATCTTCTTATTTTCTATTTAAACAAAATGAGTTGCCAATTTTGAAGGAAATAACACATTTCTAGCAGTGTATGGCCAACTTTAGGCACTCTGGCAGTAGATTAGGGGAGCATGGGACAAGTATGTGTTCTTTAAAATTCTTACAGTAAAGTGAACCTGTTTGGATTGTCTTGTATGCTGGCTTCCATCTGGAAATGCTTGTTGTCTGGCTGTGTCTGGGTTCAGGAGTCATATAACATGCATTGATATAGTATAAGAAGAGGGTGAGAGTTCCTTACCTCCTATACCTGTTTCAGCTCAGAGATTCAAGTACTGAATCTTGAAGTACTTACCCAGTACAAATGATATCATTGTGGTTTGTCTGTGCCTGTGACATAAAATGTGTTAACACTTCATTTGGCAGCGAGGGCTAGAGTGAGAGAATATAACATGTTAAGAAATCAATGAGACGTGACACATTAACGTCCCTCCCTTTCTCTCTTCTCCTTTCTTTGTGGTGATTTTCCTCTGTCTCATTTGCAGTATGCGGATGTGTAAAGATGTGAAACATGTCATTAGGTCATGTTTCCATTATTTGCTTGCACTTGCTGCTTGTCACTCATCGGGCTCTATGAACACGTCTAACTCTGGCCTTCCGGCGTGAGTCACAGTGACTCATTATTTTGATGCCTCGTGGACTGAGCCCATCACATTACAAGGCATTTGTGTCACGATACAAACACGTTTATTATCTGAATCAGTCCCATAGCGCTGACCCTTTAACGTTTCAAGGAAGATATTTTTACCATTCCATTGTGGCTGTCCTTCTGAATGGAAGTCCGCAACAACTTTGTCAGCAGAACTTCTTTTTAGAACGCCATCGTACTCTATAGTGCATTAGTGGAAGGGAACTCAACCAATTTCTTTATTTGCTTTTTGTATATTGAATGTCCGTACCACTGATTTGGAAAACCAAATAAACTTACATTTGATGATTATAGTATCCCAGAAATGAACCATGAAAGGCTTCTTCCCACTCTCATATAAACACAGAGAACCACTGAGCCCTTTGCACATAATGGTCAGGTTTTCATCACTTCACTGGCTGCACACATTTCAGGTCATTGACACCACAACTAATGAAGCTAGCATGAGGATGACTGCCCTAGGGTGTCCTCTTCTAACCTCTTGTCCTGGCCTGTTGATCGTACCTTAAAGAATAACTCCGGGCAGAATGAAACTTAACCCTTGCAGTGGGGCTACCTCTTCACTACAAGGGTTAAGTCCCCTTTTTAGTCTAGACTGAGCACTTAGACCTGGACCTCGGTCCTCCCAGGCGATTAGACTGGTCCCCACAGCCTCTCCCCCTCTGCTCTGATGGTCTAAGGATCCGTGAGTCATCATGTCTAATACAGTGTATTAGATGTGAGGATGCTGAGGGACATACCACAGCCGGAGTGCTGTAGAGACTGTTCTAGCAGCCAGGCAGGACTGAGATTCAGGTGAATGTGTCTTTTTTTTTTTTTTTTAAATTTTACACCCTAGACAAAAACTAGCACTTAACCCTTGCACTACGGGGGTAGCCCCACTGCAGGAGTTAAGTTTTATTTTGCCCGGAGTTGTTCTTTAAAGATGGGAGGTGAGGATGGGCTCCCTATGATGAGATTGCTGTGACAGCCAATCACAGTGAGTCCAGAAACGTCACCAGCACACCATTTAAACGTAAAATGAATCCATTTAATGACACATACTTGTCATTCAAATACAAACGTTTTCAGGGCCTCACAGGGTCCCCTTCATCGGGCTCAGAATGACTTGTCATTGTCATTCTGAGCCTGATGAAGGGGACCCTGTGAGGCCCTGTAACGCTTGTATTTGAATGACAAGTATGTGTCATTAAATGGATTTATTTCACGTTTAAATGGTGTGCTGGTGACGTTTCAAACGGCTCCTCTTTCCTTCCTCTTCACTTCTCCCTGCTGGAGACTGTGCTTTTCCTTTTGATTGTGTACTGGACAGGAAGTTCAGGGAAGCAGAGATGAAAGAGTTGAAGCCAGCTGCTTGGAAACATGACTATAAGTGACTCTACTGGGCAGTTTGATCTGGATTCATTATTGATAAATCTGAGTTTTATACTAGTTTAAGTATATTGGGGTGCCGTTACGAGTCAACGCCACTGCTACACACTGCGGTACATGAGTTGAGGTAATGTTAGTTGAGCGGCGCTTGTTACCATAACACATATGTGTGACGCCGACCTAAGTGTCATTGTGATTTACATAGTAGAACTGCTTCTTTGTAATGGCCAGGTCTTGGGTCAGTCCTTTCATCATACTACAATGTTTAATGAGGAATTAAATACATATGAAATATAGAAACTGATGGAGTGACGAGTTTGGTCTTCAATACAATTAGGTCAATTTGTATTTGTTTATTAAATTTTGCCCACACCTTGAATCTGTAGTATCCATCGTTCAAAATGACGTTGCCATACTTGAAGGCAATAAATGTTTTTTATGGCAGATGCACTGGAGGCTGTAAAGACTTATGGAAAATTAATTGTTCCAATGGGAAGTCACAGAGGGTCAGGTCAAGGTTACACTCCTCTCCGGGTCACGGCTTTGTAATACAACAGTGAAAGTGCAAAAATCCCATCCTTATATCCGATACAACCATTTTATGAGACCGTTTAATATCCATTCAATTTGTGATATTTAGCAATTAGAAATCTTCATCATCACAAGAGCTGAATGTAAAACCCCTTTAAAGGGTTATTAAACCCTACCAAGCAGTAGATATATGCAAAAACTTATTTTTTTTAAACAACCTTTTGAAAGAGGTTTAAACTTACCTGTGTCTTTGCCGCGCTCCAGTCCGAACATCTGAAGAGTCTTGGGGCGGGCGCATGCACAGTTCAGATGTTCGGCCGGGAGACGAGGAGAGACGCAAGGTAAGTCTATGGAGCTGCTTGCACCCGCATGCAGACATCGTGGGACATGAGCAAAGAGGAGGACAGAGGAGTCAGCGCTGAATCGGAGACCCGCACCAGCACTGAAAGGACAGTAAGGTAGATGATTGAATAAAGAGGCATGATTTAAGGTAAGTCCTTTCACTAACATAGGGGGGTCGATAATAGCCTTTAATGTCACTTTAAGTAAATACCTGTGTAATGATTTGTAATTTGGCGGAAGCTAATTGTGCACCATGTAACCATTGTCACTGTGGTGTCATTTTGGGAGGGTCAAACACGGCCTGACAGTCTCATAACCATCCAATATTATACAATGAAAGGCAGTTTTATGGTGGACATGAAGTGATCCAGAGGGAACAAGCCTCGTAAATGTCAAAGGAGGATATGGAAAAACACAAGGTCATCCTGTGTTTACTGTCTTCTTCTGCTTAGCGAATAACACTGATGCACACGTTATCTGACACGCAATCTGACACGCAATGTTATAGCCAATATAATTGGTTTTATTATTCTTTTTGACTTATTTACAAAGTCAGAAAGCAAAATTAAGCTTTCATTAGTCCAACTCTTGACAACTGAAACCTGCTTGTGTTGTTTCCCCGCACGCTGTACACCCATAATAGTTCTTTATTGGCAATTGTGCAACATTTTTATTGCACAATCCTTACAATGTCACCTCTACAAAACTGTATTGGCTATAAAGTAGAATTGAACTATGGCTCGTGATGTGAAAATGTCCTGTGTAACACTGGCGTGTAAGGTCTGTTTGGAGGAAATTTCATTAATAGACCTTTAAACCGCTCAGCCAGATCGTGTTCCTAGATTCTGAAAATGCCAGCATCCATAGACCTAAACAGACATTGACCCCTTGGGGAGTTTCACGTGGAACTATGGCACTGCAAGCCTCTGGGCACACAGTTGTGGCACAGTTCTGTTCACATCACTGGTCGCGATTGACAGGTGCAAGCGATATGCTGGCTAATGTTTCCCATTCCACAAAGCAAAGCATCTCAGTCACAACAATGTACAGGCAGTCCCCTAGTTACATACATCTGACTTCTATACGACTCCTACTTGCAAATGGAGGCTATTACTGTACAGCAGGGGTAGTTGTAATGCTACTGTGCTCGTGCCCGGCCTTTTTGGGTCTGGTTCGTAGTACTGTACGTACATTACAGGAAGTTGGCTCTTGACGTGCACGCCTCTTCTTCCAGGTCACTGGTCACTGTGAGGTTTTAACTGCGGTCTGTATCCTCGTTAGGAAGATTTAATCTCACTTCCTGTCCTTGAGGCAACAGGAAGTGAGAGGAAATCTACCACTAGGAAGGGAAATTCACTCCTGTAAGAGTTGTCATGGGGAAAAAGGTGTCTCTACTGAAGCTTTATGGCCAATCCTTGTTTCCAGGACAACCCAAATTCCAATTCTCACATGGACAGAAAGTGAGGTGAAATCTTCTGAACATGACCTGTTTCAACTTACATACTTAAGAACAAACCTACAGTCCCTATCTTGTTTGTAACCCGGAGACTGCATGTAATCGGCAGTGTCCGGCTGCATTGATAACTTGTCAGCAGGCAACAAGGGAGCGATGAAAATGCGGATCACCCACTTGTTTTTATGTGCGAATGTGGCCAACTGATGGCCATGATTTTGAAAAGTTCCATAGCCAGTATAATGCGTGTTAAAAAAAAAATCATGCAATTGTTTTATTTTCATTGGTTCCTTTAGACATTAGCTCAATTTTCAGGCCTTGTTCACACCAAGCGTGTTCAGGAGCAGAGCAGTTACAGACCGGAGCAAAAGTGCATCCAATGTATTCCAATGGTATTTTGGGCTCTAGTTCACACCGCAGCGTTCCGTTCCAGAGCATGTAAAAAAACTGCAGCAAGCCCTATTTTACCTGCCCTGGAACGCATCAATAATGCATGCAAACGCCCTGGAACTTTTTTTTTTTTTTTAACCAAAAACGGCCCGGGAAGGCATCAAAAATGCGGCACAACCCACTGCTCTGCGTGTGCAGAAACTCATGCAGATCTGGTCTGCATTTGGTGTGAACAATCCCTTAAGTCATTCCACCAAATTTAAAGCAATAATCGTGTCAGCCTTTGTAAACCGATACCAAAATCAAATGTAATGTAGTGAAGTATAATGTTTACTAGCAAAATATACTTGTACAGTATAGGTATAGGCTTGTTTCTACTGCCCACTCTCATTCCTTGTGTGGACGTGTTTCTGCAATGAATGTTACAAAATGTTCCTTCTTGAATAGTTACGATGGGTACAACAATAATCACACATTCTGAGAACACAGGGTTTATTGATGAAAGCTGTGACACAAAACGTAATCTGATGTATAGAACCGGGGTGAACATATAGTGCAGTGTAGCACATTCATTTCTTTCTAATATCGGTGATCATATGATGTTGGTGTTGGATTTTTTTCTGGATTGCTGCAGTCCAGAGGCTCATTGTGCTCCGTGATGCAGTTATTTTCATTTAGAGAGGAGGCTGTGCTTCGAATAACATTATTGTGTCCCAGCACAGACCTGCTCCCATGTATTCTAGTTTAGAGTCAATACCTTCTGATGCCCTCTGCCTTAAACAAATTACTGACACAGCATTGCTGGGCCAGTTCGATGCAAACATATACCAGGCATTTAATCTAAATTTAGACAAGCTAATTAACATTTATGAAATCCCTGCCTGGGTTAATATAGCAGCCAGATATAATTGAATCAAAGTGTGCCTTTGTTGTCATTACAACCAACTTTTGTGTGCACTGGTGTCCGCTGGTCATATTAGCGGAGTTTTCTTTGACCGTAAAATAAATGCATATAAGGGGGCTTAATGGTGTTTATTTTTAGGAAGTACATATTTGGGTTACTACTGTAATATTGCTTCAAAAATAATGTTTTTTTTTACATGCTTTACAGTATATTCTATATTTTGATTATTGTATTCTTGTATTCCGAGTTATTGGTTATATATGTACCACAATGCACTTAGGTAATGTATCTCAACCCAGATGCATTGCAGTGCACGACAACAGCTGATAACACGCTGCCGTGCTTTGCAGTGCAATGTGGCGGGAAAAACCGCACTCCTCCTTTTTTCGTATGTTACTACTAGAACCTAGTGTGACTTGGACCTTAAAATTTCAATAGTTTCCTTCCCAACTAAATGTGAGGTTGTGGTCCATCACGGGAGCGAGTTTCCTAATTTGTAGTGACATTATAATCTATCACAGGAGAGAGCCTGGCGCTGTCACTACTTTGCAGCACACACAGGGACCATGGGGAACAAAAGTAGCCTCCCTCCAGAAGGAAGGACAGTGTCAGCACCAACTCAGAGATGATTTGAGGATCTACAGCTGAGTGATGCACAAATAAGATACATTTTGTTGTAGTTAAGGTCCTTGAATGCACTCTTAAGATTGAACTCCTGAGTTTAGTGCCACTTTAAGGAATTGTATACATAAGCTTTTTTTTCATAGGTATTATTGAGTAATGAAGTTCAACTTGTGCATTACAGTTAATAAAAAGCTTAAGCTGGCCATACACTAGGCATTTTTTCATGTTTAGCCCCAATGGGGTGAACGAGAAAAAAAAGCTTGATCGCCCCATCCACACGTGCGCCCACCACTGTCACAATACACAAACAGTGACTCCAGGTAATTGGCTGCAGTCACTCTTCAGCTGAGAAGGCACCCGTACGTGCACAGTCACGGCACTGCCTGCACCTTGCTTTCTGCGTCCATAGACACGCATAGCGTGCGGCCGGCCACGCCCCACCCTGCAGTCACAGCTGCCATCAGTACCCTCCCCCACAACCAGGAAGTTGGGGGAAACCTGTGTATCTTCCTGGTCACGGTGGAGGAGACGAGCGGCTGCAGGTAAGTGTGGGGGGGTCGGAGGTGTTAAAAAACAAAGTTGTGCCGCCTCAACAGGGGCATAGAATATGAGATGCATAGCCTCAGTTAATATTAGCATTGTTATATAGGTTAGAATTTATATAGTGTGATTTGCCTAACTATTTTCTCATAGCTTAATCCATGTGTTATCCTATGCTGCCATCTAGTGGCCTTTTGTTGTAACAAACATGTTTTCTGTAATTATTCCTCATGTGACGATGTATTTCCCTCTAGTGTATGTAGCCCCACCCTTCTTCCTGTGTGCAGTACTTCCTGTGTCATGGCAAAGCTAGCAGCCACATGTAACAGGACACACATATAATCTGCACAGTACGGAGGAAAGGCATCATTTTCTGACCGCACAATACTATAACCGTTCAACTGCTGTTCCTATCATCTGCTGTAACCTGATGTTAAAGAATAAACACCTCTTTTGAATGAATCGGTATTGACTAGTTCAGCTATCTGACGAGGATTGTCCGCAGTGAGTATATCTGCTTATACAGGCCAGGCATAGAGGTCTCAGCAAGGGATATATTTCGCTATCACAACGATCGGAGTCAGAATAAAAGTGCTGGGTGTTTTTTGCCTTGACGCAGAGAGTGCATTAAGGCAAAAAACACCCAGCTTATTTAGTACTACTTTAATATTTTTTGGTAGTATGGTGTTTTGGGAACACTGGAAAAGCATGCCATGTATTTACAAACCCATCCATTGTGGTCTTCCTGTTGTGTCTCGCACAAAGTTGCACAAAATCACAAAAAATTACATACTACCCAGCTTTAAAACAGCAGACCTTTACTCCCTTTTACTAAAAAGCACATCTGCATTCTGATATGAAATCATCTTACATTCATTAGTTAAACATATTTTTCTTTTACTTATTGTTTTTCCACTTCTTGGTCCTCTTGGGCATGATAGTGACTTAATGTGCCCAAACATTGCATCCTGGGAAGGCTACATCAGCAGAGCAATGCTGGGAAATCTCATCTGTAATCTCACGAGATCTCAGGGAAAGGTATTTGTGCATGGTCACATGTTCCAGTTACATGTCCCAGAGTTCCAGAAAGTAAAGAGGGATATATTAAGCTGCCCTTAGTAAATATGGCCACCGTGAGAATTATAGGGAGGAAAAGAAAAATAAGGTATACACAGAATAAAAAGCCGGCAATTATCTAGAAGTATGTGTTTGTAGATTGTCATTACTCAACATTTCTAAAGGTGTATTTGTTGTAATTTCAAAGATATGGGTACAGTTCCTCTTTAAGATAGAATGGACTTTCTGACTTTACTGCCATTCTTATCCTTCATTTCCCTTGCTGAAGTATCCGATTAATTGGACAATAATATTATTGTGGACAATAATATCCTTGAATTGAACACAAACCCCCTTGACCTCTTATTTAAAACTGTCTGAATTTTTCTTGATGACAATAACCACAACCTCGAGTCTCCTGATGCTCATATCAAGTTGTAGGATGATTCCTTTCATGTTTCTATTACAACATGTATGTGGATGAAGGGCAAAGCGTCCCTGCCTTAGAGAGCATTAACTTTTCTTCATTACCAAAGACTACTAGAATTTGCCATGTATATGATTATTCCCTCTAACTATATGACTATTTCCTTAGTTCATTTATTTGGACCCAGTAATGTGTTTTTTTATATTGAATGTTTCTAACGTATACCAAGGTTAAAGTTGACTAAGGCAAATGGAAGAAGTGAGCCTTGAAATTAATTTGGGAATGTAATTCTGGGTGATTAATGAAAGGAAAAATGTAGGGAAGCTCCAATTCAAACGAGGCACTTCTATGAGTCCATTTAGTTGTAACAACTAAAATATCTCTAAGCCTGATGAAGGGGACCCTGTGAGGCCCCAAAAGCGCTTGCCAATGAGATACAGCTATTGGCAATAAAATATTTTGCTTTTTCAACTTATGGCATGCTGGTGACATTTTTCTATTGAACTAAAATACTATAACCCATTGTTTTATTGCGTATTGTATTGTACTGTACTGTGTTTTCCCACCATCAGCTGTGAAGTAGAAAATGGAAGCTGACATTTTTTTCCCCTGTTTTTTTTTCTTTTTCTCTCAATAGCAACTATTCAACTGCCAGTCTCTGCACAAGTTGAGTTTGCCAGACAATGACCTAACAATATTGCCAGCATCTATAGCAAATCTCATTAATCTCAGGGAACTAGATGTCAGCAAGAATGGTAAGTTCCTTTACAAGTTAATTGAATTGTGTGTCAATAAGCTCTTAACTATTCTAGTTGGCACAATAAGTGCGTATTCTTGTTTTCTTTGTTTGATTTTGATTTGTGCCTGTGGATTTAGTTATTTCTCTTTGTGTTGACTGTATTTACAGATTACATTCATTTAGGGATATAGTATAATATGCTTTACTGACATCAAGTTGTTTAAATTCTACGTGGCAGGAAAATAGCAAGCAACGTTTCTTCAGTTAAATTGCAACGATGTTCTGTTATTGTTTCAGAAAAAAAACCCTTTTTTTATTTATTTTAGAAGAACTATGGTTGACCATTCTTTCCCTGATGTTCGCAAATGATGCCATTCATATTAGTGTCACTCAACGTGGGGAGTCCAGGGGCAATAAATATAAGTGCCAAGTAGACACTATTGTAGTTCCAGCAATGTGAGGGAAAATCTTCCTAGGTATTATTAAACTTTTTACTGTTTTTGTTCCACCCTGTGTCCCAGTTGTCCACCTCCTGTTTTGTCTGACACCTGCCAAATAGGAACTAGTTGATGTCCCTTCAGTTCCTGTGCTGTCTGACACTTGTCAAATAGTCTGGGGACATAGACATCAATAAAAGGTTGAAAGAACTCCTAACTTTTTCCCCCCCCCCCAAAAAAAATATAGTCTGGAGCTGGGCTTAAAAGGGAAATAATGCCAAACCTTGGTCTCTTGAGTCACAGGAGTAGATTTACTAATGTACTCCTGTGACCCAAACTCAGCATATAGTGGGCAGTAACCCACTAGATGCTCACATTGCAGAGCCGCACTGCAGCCGGGAAGGATTCCGACAATATTGTCGGGATGCCCCCCACTGCCTATGTCTACCCCCTCCATAGTGTGTCCCTCCAATAAGCACTGGAGAAACAGAGAGAGGGGAGAGGAAACCCTTGTGGGGAGTGGTGACTGACAGTGATCTCTCTCAGCAGGGAGAAGTCTGGTGCTGAACAATCAGTGGTTTGTGATCGCTCAGTTCTGGAGCTATAGAGCCGGTGTGTGGCAGCTGCAGTGTCACAGGCCAGCTGAAACTATTGGGAAGAGTACATTTTACGCTCTCAATACTTTTCCTTTCAGTTCAGGTGATGCAGCCTCCGTTTTTGTTATCTAAACGTATCTAGGGACTTGCGAGAAGCCTTTTTCTTTAATAAGAAAAGATGAACTGTGGGGAATGGTTAATTAGCCAGACAGTGAACATAGTTTAGGGATTTCTAACCTTACCAGCCTTGTTCTTGAGAACAGAAGTTCTCTACTCATTTAACCTTTAAATGGAAGAAGTGTAATGCATCCTGAGACAGGGATGTGGTAATACCAGGATCTGTGCCATTTCCTTTATTCTCCATTATGGATGCAAGTATTTTAGCATCCTGTCATGATGAAAGATACACCACAGGTCAGTAATAAGTGTTCCTCCTTGTCTATTAGTGAATTATTAGTATGTTCATTTTAGACCTATAGTAGGGAATATGACTTTTTCAGTGAAAAGTAAATTCTTTTGTTTGAAAACATGAAAGTGGGAATGATCAGAGGTCATTTGTAAGTGATTCACCATTATTCTAGAAATGACGTTTATGTTTGAGCTGATCTTGTGCTTGGTCTTGATTATTCTGCTTTCTAAATGAATAAAAGAGTAATTTGACAGTGAAATCCAACATGGCCATCAACATTTGCTTCACCCCCCCCAGAATGTACTATATTAACCACTTCAAGACCAGGTGTTTAGAACCCCTTCCGGGCCGAGCCATTTTTCAGTATTCAGCGCTGCGATACTTTGACTGACGTTAATTCCGTCATGCAACGCTGTACTGAAATGAATTTTATACCATTTTTTGGAGACAGTGTTTTATTTTTTACTATAATTATGAAAAATTACTGAAAATTTTGGGGAAAAAGTTTTTTTTATCACGCAAGGGGCGTGTCTGAGCGGACGTCTGAAGACGCCCGCTCAGATCTAGAGAGCTCCTGGCCGGCCGTTTTTTTACTACGGCCGGCCCGGAGGCAGTTAATGCAACTAACCAATTCGTTGAAAAAATAATCGGGCAACTAATGGATAATGAAAATAATCGTTAGCTGAAGCCCTAATGCCAAATGTCATCAACATTTGGTAACTTTTGCTGATTTTGGGGAAGAAATATTTGCATGCAGAGGTATAATTGGCTCCAAAGCTCTGTTGATAATAACTCTTTTGGGTCTTTTTGGTGTGACATTGCTGTAGAACAGTGTTTCTCAACCTTTCTAGGGCCTTGGTAACATTTGCCAAGTTGTGGTGACCCCCAACGGTAAAATTTAGGGATGACACGGCTGCTGCAGTGACATGTGGCGGCGTGGCGGGAGAACTGACACTGCTGTGCTAGGAGAGGGCTGTGTGTCTGAGCGGACGTCTGAAGACGCCTGCTCAGATCTAGAGAGCTCCTGGCCGGCCGTTTTTTTACTACGGCCGGCCCGGAGGCAGTTAATGCAACTAACCAATTCGTTGAAAAAATAATCGGGCAACTAATGGAACTAATCGTTAGCTGAAGCCCCAATGCCAAATGTCATCAACATTTGGTAACTTTTGCTGATTTCGGGGAAGAAATATTTGCATGCAGAGGTATAATTGGCTCCAAAGCTCTGTTGATAATAACTCTTTTGGGTCTTTTTGGTGTGACATTGCTGTAGAACAGTGTTTCTCAACCTTTCTAGGGCCTTGGTAACATTTGCCAAGTTGTGGTGACCCCCAACGGTAAAATTTAGGGATGACACGGCTGCTGCAGCGGCATGTGGCGGGAGAACTGACACTGCTGTGCTAGGAGAGGGCTGAGGAGGACTCTTACCTAGCACAGCAGAAATCACACAGCGACTTAAAATTTGGGGGGGGGTTTAATTTTTTTCCCCTTTTTTTTTTTCCCCCCACTAAACTTTATTGCTATCGCATACGGGGGCTAATAAACCCCCCCTATGTGATAGCTACTCACACCGGGCACAGCAGAGCCCGGGATCAGCGGGACAATGGCGGGGGGCGCACCGATCGTTGCAAAATACAAGCGATCCGCCGGCTCTACAGCCGGCGGATCGCATGTATGTTAACAGGCACCGCTGCCTATTTTTAAATTGCGGCCATTTCCCGCGTGGGCGTGTCTGAGCGGACGTCTAAAGACGCCCGCTCAGATCTAGAGAGCTCGGAGGCAGTTAAAGCCATCTTATACTTAAAATATAAAGTTTGGCTTTCTAACAGTAATGCATAAGCACAGTTTAATGTGGTAAAACATTTAGTAGAAAAATGTATTTATATCAGATAATTCCACATTACGTGGAAGTAAAGTAATTTAAATAAATGCTGACAGGTGGATATTTATGACAGAAGAGACTCTATATTTGTCTATTCTGTCATAATTGCTCCTCCCTGCCTGTCAGTATTTGTGTGCACATGCCCGGCACGGTCCTGAGGTGAAGTAACTCCCTTGCACATGCTTGGGAGTTTCATTATCATCTCCGCCTGGCCAATCAAGAGTCCGAAGATGCCGAACCCAGAAGATGGAAGCGGTGTCAAAGAAGAGTGCTGACATTGCAGCGCTGGAGGGCATCACCTGCAGGGTAAGTCTGCCGTAATGTGTGAATATGCTGTGCTTACTAGCACATTATGGCAAACACCTCCTGAGGGCCCACTATTATAATCTTGTGTTGGCGTTTATTACCACTTAAAAAGCTAAGACCACTTCGAAAAATGTAACCATGCCTATGCAAGATCTGTTCATTTAGCCCCTCAGAAGCCTATTATGGTGCCCATACACCTGCCGATTATCGGACGGTAATCGGCAAGTGCATGGAAGGCGTGCGACCATTTCTACTGTAAGGTCGCACGTCTTTTGTCTCCTAAGCAGGCTTGAAAACCCGCCGAGAATCGTACAATTTTCAGCGGGTTAGTGGTCTCGGGAGACAAATGCCGCACGGCGCGGTGTACGCAAGCGCACACTGCCCGCTCAGCATTGGAATCATCGGAATGCCCTCCCCTCAGGGGGGCGGGCTTGCGATGATCGCAAGTACGATCTGCCTGTCCAGGATGGGCAGGTCGTACGAGCTTTTAATTACCTTACAACCATCGCAGGATGAAAGTCGTGCGATGGTTGTAAGGTGTATGGGCACCTTTTAGGCTTTTTCTCTACTGGTCAGAATGAAATGTACTGCATATGTATTTAAATATTATATGAAATCAAATATCTAACAACAGGTGTTACACATAAACACACACACATCCACATAGTATCTACATATTATATGATATGACATGTAAATGCATCTAATCTTTTATACATCATCAGAAATTAGAATACATTTCTATTAAATGATACAAATATTTTTAGGGAACACTTATTTATTTATATCTCTTTGACCTTTTTTGTGCGGATACTGCAGGCGTAGAAATCACCATCCTTCCAAAGAGAACTCAGGTAATGCTGAACACCCCATATCTTGAGAGGTGCGACTACAGCACAGTGCAGGATCATCTTCCTATGAAATTTGGACTACTTCACTTTCTCTGGGATCTTGCCAGAAGCAAAGTGACCTCACCTTTGCTTCATGGGTTGAGGGGGGGAGGTTGATATATTAGCTAACATTTTTTTTCCGGTCTTTTTTTCCAGTTAGCTGCAAGGAGGAGGGGACCCTCACTAAAGGATCTGACCTTGCTATGTTAGTGTAAGGTCCGCTTTAAGTATACTGTAATGTAATCAAGCAGTTACTGCGGACTGTAGTAGTTTTACTGGCTGTGCTGATAATAGAGATTTTCAATTCTGCCAGTTTTCCTGTGCTCTTCCCTATATATGGTTCGTAGATGTCTGAATCTGGCCTCTGTGAAAGAAGATGAGATTAAACTTTATAGCGCCTGTAACAGGAGGAGTAAAACAAATATTGACATTCCCATCAAAATTGAAGGGGGAAACGAGCAGAAGAAAGTCGGCAGCCTTCTAGCAGTTCTATTAGATGCAAAAGCACAGAAGAATTTTTCTGTACCTTGTACCTGTAAAATGTATAGATGTATGTATTTCCAGTCTTGTCAGAGATCAGTTTTATATAAATGACCTTATCACTATATGTTAATATTTATAAGCCGTTCCTAATTGTAATTTGTAATTATATATGTACACATTGGCAGCTATACTTACTCATTACCAGGGACGTGCAGTCAGGGGAGGCAGAGCCTCACTTAGTATTATGGAGGAAAAAGCTGGCAGCTTCAAGTCTGAAGCTGACAGCTTTTTCTCCATTCAGATCGGCTTGTAACGGGTTACAGAGCAGGCAAAGCCTCCCCGCTGTGTAACCTGTCATGGACGGAGTGCTGCCTGTTAATTACGGGCAGTGCTGTATCCGGCTTTTGGCAGGTAGTTACAGCAGCAGGCTTCCCCATTGCTTGTGTAACCTAACTAGTGAGGCAAGAGCTGTCACAGCCTCTACTCTGTGTTAGAGGAGTGAGCTCTTTGGATGGTTTGGACCAATGGCAAATTGGCATTAGTCCAAGCTGTCTAATCAAAAAAAGAAGAGAAAAAACCTCCCACTGAGGCCATCGATCTCGATGCCTTAGCAGTGCCGAGAAAGTGAGGGACAGGGAGGTTCCTCCCTTCACACTAGCCGGGGCTTAGTCGGGATGGGGGCGGGGCTTTGGCAGTATATTGGTGGGGCTTCGACGTGCTGGAGTGGGGGCTGGGGAATGCCACACCAATAAGTGAAGGTACTTTACGCCACTGCTCATTACATGCTCAGGCTCAGCGTCCTGCTTTGTGATGCTACACAGTGGTTACACTTTACAGCTTCTTCTCACAATGCAAGTCTATGATTCGGCCAAGTCATTAAGAACAATACACTACCTGTCTGGCTGATATCTCAAGCGACAGTGTAAGTGCACTGAGCCACCTTAAGTAAAAAAAAAAGAAAAAAGTTGTATCAGAAATTACTTGGAACCTTTCACGATGACTATTTAGCAGAAAGTGGCAGCTGTCCTCATTCCATGTCATTTACCTGCCTCTTCCCTGATTTTCAAAGTCTATTTGCCGTGCTGTCATTCTGCTGGTTTGCTTTAATACTTTGATTCACTGATCTAGAACAATTGAATGGCTTCTGTATCAAAGTACTGAAACCAGTGGGTTAAATCAGCATTAAAAACAGGTAATTAGCATTTTCTTCAAACACAAAAAGGTATGCATCACTCCAGGTGGGTTTGTGTTCAGTGCAGCCCTGCTGTGCCTGGTTGGCGGTCTGGCTTTTATTGCAATCCAGTATGAAGGTGATAACCATGCTCCATAACTTCCATATTCAAAGTAGCAGAAAAGTGAACTGTTTGAGAAAGCTCTATGTGTAGCAGACGTAACAGCATGTATTCTTGCTGCCGCAGTGAATGAAGAAGTTTCCTTCGCTCAAAGTGCAGTAGCATTTTCCTCAGAATGTCTGGAATGGAAGCTTCTTATTTCACTTTACTTGCTTTATTTTAAAGTGACCTTAAGCTCAGGAGTTGCATCTTAAAAATTCATTTGTATACATTAATAACAAAAATGTACCTTATTTGTATATGACTTGGCTAACAGGACAGTGTCAGCACCAATTCAGAGACTTGAGGATCTACAGCCGAGTGCTACACAAATAAGATACCTTTTTGCTAATAGTTAAGGTACTTGAAATGTATTTTCAAAGTTTTACCTCCGGAGATTAGTGTCACTTTAAGCACACCCTGTGCTCTCTAAAGGCAACTAGCCCATTGACTTCCACCCATTAGCTTGAAGAGTAGGCAGCCATTTCCACTTCAAGGCTGATTTCAACCTTTATTTGGCATTTAAAACTTGGTATCAAGATAGATTTAAGGGTATTACTCTAGCTGACTTTATTTAATGTCTTACACGTCAGTACACAGTACAGTGTGAATTAAACAATATATATATATTTTTTTTTATACAATTGCACTGATTTTTTTTAAAAATAAAAATCTAATCTTTAGGATCTTTTGAGCTTTTTTTAAACTGGGAGTTGTAGTATTTGAAAGCTGGATAGCTGTGATTGAAGAATGCCTGGCATGGGCAGTACAGCAAGTGGAAAATTGCATCTTGCACGCTACCAATTGGTTTAATAAGTACAAGAGCTGGGAAATTGATGACCACTTCATGGAGCAGCTGGTTTTCTAGAAATTGAGAATAAAATTGCAATCAGTGTGAGATGATTGCTCTGCTGAGGGTGGCTGACTTTTCTGTGTCAGTCACTTACCAACTTGACACATTGGCTTAGTGATCAGTGTTTTATTTTCTGCTGGTTGAAAACTTAAAGTGAACCTGGCATGTCAATTTAAATGATAAAAGTAATGTAATCCATGAGGACTTTTTGGTTGCACCTGGGAAGCTCTTAAACTCATGTGACTCCTCACACAAACTCTTCTCAAGCAATTACCCTCCTGTAACATCTCACAATGTGAAGTGCATACCTTAGTGACCAATAAAGAGAAGGTCTCATTGGATTGTTGGATGACGTTGTAGGTACTGGAGCTCCAGAAGAGGGTGCAACTGGGGAACTTTGGCAACAAAGTGACTTCTCACATAAGCCGCATCAATCGAAGGATTCTGGATGGCAGCTGGCAGACGGGCCACCCACTGAGCGAATTTGCTCAGCGTATTTAAGTATTTAAGCCAGTTTAAGTTTACTTAGTAGCAGACATGTATTTTGAAGCAACAACTGTTCATTAATCCCACCCTTCTCAGCAGCACATACCTTTTCTTCACTTCACATGTGTAAGATCTATCAAGTAGTTTGGGATGAATGGAAAAGTTAATATGTGCTGCTATCAGTCTAGGTTCACACCTGCACTATGCAGGCAGCGATTGCCTGGTGGCCGGGTTGATTTCAATGGGGGTGACAACCGCGCGGCAATCTCAGAAAAAAGGTACCAGTCCCTTCTTTTTGTGATACATGGCACGCGTCTGTTTTATCCGCAATCGTGTTCGGAAGCACGGGCGGAATTGCAGCGGGAAACCACGCGATCCACCCGGCGCGACTGGGGCGCCATTAGATAATAATGGCACCCACAGCGCGATTGATTCACACTTTGGTGACTCCTGATTGCCACGCGGAATGGTGCACGATTGCCATCCAGTGAGGTGTCGCCTAGGTGTGAACTTAGCCTAAAAAGGTGGTCATTAAAGTGAACCTGTGTGAAGCCAAACTCAATCCAAAACGTACTTTACATGGTACAGTTGAGAACGCTTAGAGCCTCTCTCCGGTTTGTATTGCCTTATGTGTCCCTGCTGGGAAGAGTTTTCTTCACTTCCTGTCAGGAAAGGATAGCTCTTCAGCAGGGACAAAACCACAATTTAGCACAGCGGGGAAGGACTAGAACTTCTGATAATGTTTTATAACGGTCTGCACTTTCTTGTCTCGGTGACGAGGGCTCCCCCATTTCTTGGCCTGCTGTCAAGGAGACGGAAATTAAGGGGAAATCTCTAAGAATCTGAAAGAACTTTATCCAAAACCTAGGAATTTTTAAATTATTCTAATTTTCCAAGTTGATTAGTATGTTTGTTTATAGAAAGCAGCAGCACAGTGCATGACACCAACACTGCAGAGCGGAACCAGTCCTTTTGTAATATACTCAGAAATGTGTATTTAAGGGAAAAAAGCATTCAACTGGCTTATAAAACTGGAGTAAAACAGAACTTGTTTAACCATATTTAATTATTCATGTTTTATCTTTTAAATAAAACAAGAAATGTGATTTGTGGCCATCAACATCACTTCCACTTTTGAGCCAGCCATCATAAACCTGCCCCTTTTATGCAGTATAGAAGTATAGCATCCATCTGCTCTCATGATGTTGTGGCTAAAATTCACCTGATGTGGGCTTGTTGCACACTATGGTGCTCTACATTGATTTATTAGCTACAGGGGAATACATTTATAGTGTATCCATTTTTTTTGTTTAGTGAAGCCTGTCAAGATTGAAAAGTGTAAGCCATTTCTTGTTTTCAAGGTGCTTGCTCTGGCACTGTCATTATTCACCTTCTTTCACTACAATGACCTGGAACAGACATGTGCATAAGAGGTGTCAAGGCACTAGATATGCTCATGCATTTTCCTGGTGAGTGACTTTAGAAATTGTAAAAAAAAAAAAATCTTATTTGCAGTTTACTAGTCCTTAGATGTGGTAGCTTAATTTGTTTTCTTTAATCAGGCTTTTGTCCATTATGTTCAAGTGGTGATACTGGCAGCACCACACTCGCTGTCCTAGTGTGACAACACTCACTACAATCACTGTAGTGTTGTTGCTCCGTATTTGAACTACAGAAAACCCTTCTCATCATAGAGGAAGGTGTTCTGTAGTTTTCAAGGATAGCTGGACAGGGTTGATAACCCTGCTTGGAATATTAATGCAGCTGAGGCAGAGAGCATGGAAAGATAGCCCTTTGTGGTAGTCCCAGTTAGTGTATTGGTGACCTATTTTCCACCTTCAATAATTATAATGGAAGAGGAAGTTCTCGTCTTCCTCCGATAGTAGGCTTGAGTCTCCCACTCCCTTTCCACATTGTTAGAGGAGCCTGTCCTTGAGTTAAACTCTGGTTTCTTGTGTTTGATTCCTTACTCTTTCCTTACTCTTTCCTGGCTCATTAGTCCCAAGTGCTGGCTTTAACAATGCCTTAATAGTTCTTAAAGGAGAACTATGGGGTTAAGGCCATAGTTCTCAGGGTAACGGGAGGACACAAACTAGCGTCCTCCCGTCACCCTAGGCTCAGTATACCGCGAGCTGCTGCTCCCGGTAAACTGAGACGCCGCAGCTGAAGCGGATCCAGACAATTGTGCCGGGATCCGCCCAGCTGCGTGACTGACAGCTGGCTCTGCCTATCTAGAGGCAGAGCCAGCTGTACCCGCCCCCTCCCCCGTCCGTTCCGCCAGTCAGCGCTGGCGGATCGGAGCGGGGAGGGGGGGAATCCAGCCCCTCCCCTGTCACGGCAGAGAGCCGTGACAGGATCGAGAGGTGAGCGAACGCCGGTATGTGTTCGCTCACCTCCCTATCTACTGAGCCGACCTGTGACAGTCTCGTTGTCACAGGTCGGCTAGAACTATGAGGATGAGTGAAAAGCACTCACCTCATAGTTCTCCTTTAATGTGCAGCCTCCAAGCTTGCTAAAAATCTTAATTCACTGGAGCCATTTTTTAAAATGTATTTTATTTTTTATCCGATTAACCGATTAATCGAACTTAATAATCGGCTAACTAATCGATTTTGAAAATAATCGTTAGCTGCAGCTCTAATGTCAAGCCAATCTTGTATCTAAAAGCTCGCTTTGTCATCATTTAAGAAGTTAATTATTGCCAAGGTTCAAACCATGGAGAAGTATAAGCCCTCTCATGGCTAGTTGAAGCATCCACCCTCTTCTCATATCTCTTGGGTTTTATCTGCCAATCCACTGGGGAGAGTCCCATGTGGTCAGCATAAGAAGAATTGATGACACAGAAGGCAATAAAATCACTTTTGTTTAGTGGAGTGGGGAAGGGTTAGAACCACTGTCGGGTTTCTTTTGCAGTGTGTGCGTCTGCCGAGGACATACTATACTTTTCACTTCAAACTTGGTCTCAAATGGATAAGAAGTGATGAGAAATCAAGAATAAACACCTTGTATAGTTTCTAACACTTGCCTATCTATCCACAGCAAAGAATGCTTTAAAAACCTTTTATTTGGGATAGATTGGCAACCATACATTGGTAGGCTGAGCTTCCTGTATTAGTAGCAATGCACAGCAATTGTACTTTGCTATCCTCTTCTTCAGTGCAAATCTGTCATTCTACTCAGACTGATTGATAGCAATAGACCTTGACTTGTCCTGTAATCTCTGTTGACTGATGAAAGCTGACTTCTGAATAGAGCTAATGACACATTAATTAATGAAAAGCTCAAGGCCAGCCTTCTAGACAGACATGCCAAATTCCTAAACATATGGCAGCCATGGCTTGGTTATGTCCATCCACAGGACCCAAACTGAGAATTCATTTTTTTTTTTTTAATGAAGCGGTATCCTGTCTCCATACTGTCCAGGCTACATGGGATAGAGTGTTTTCCCCTCTGTTTTCTCTTTCTCATCACCTTCTGTAATACCTTATCTTCTCTTATCTTTTTAGCCTTAATTTCATAACAGCTCTTTCTGACCCACTAAATTTGCTTTCCTACTTTTGCAGGTACAAAAAGGATCAGGCCATCCATACTTGATATTTCAGATTGTGGTGAATGTTTAAGACTTAAACCACCAGACAATTTCTTGTTTCTTTAAGAGACTCTATTCAGATTTCTGTGCTTTGATTCAGGGTCTGCGTATCTCATGAGACCGTTTTGAGGAGTTCCTGCTCTCCCAGTCAGATTTCTTCCAACAGATTATATTCTAGAGAATGCAACAGGAAGTTGGGGGACAGGAGCACCGAGAACTTTCCTGGTGCACTGGAAGAGAGTCAGGGACTATGGGAGACTCTTGTGGCTGGAGCATCCAAGACATGTAAAAAGCCAGGGGCTGATTCAACATGTCAGACTCACTAAAATATAACTTTTGGCTGCAGTTACTCTTGTTGTAATGAACATTGTACAGTATATCTTGAGGCTGACTTGCTGTCTTTTTAAAGCTGAACTCAAGTTAAAAGCTAAATACACAGGTAAAATAAACATGTTTTAACGGTCTTACCTGCCAAAGGATTTGTAATTCTGTCTGTCCACTTCTGTGGCTCTGCCAGACACCACAGTTAGGGGGGTGACACCACTATCTCTGTGAAAGTTACGGAATCCAGTGATCATACTTTATTGCGCTTTCATGTACCTTGCCTTCTTAACAAAAAAGAAATGAAAACACAAATACTCTTGTGGGTGAATGCAGATTTCTAATATTTTTCTGCGCAGTATAAAGGTGGCCATATACTTTACAACCCTCGCAAGACAAAAGTCTTGCGAGGATTGTAAAGTAATAAAAAAAAAACGTACGATCTGCCCATCTTGGACCGGCAGATCATGCTTGCGATCATCACAAGCCCTCCCCCCTGAGGGGCGGGCTTCTGATGACTGAAATGCTGAACGGGTGCGCACACCGGCCCGTTCGGCATTTGTCTCCCGATCATGCTAAAAACCAGCCGAAAATCGTACGATTCTCGGCTGGTTTTCCAACATGCTCGAAATACAAAAGTCGTGCGACCATACAGTAGAAACGGTCGCACGCCTTCCATACACTGCGCGATTCTCGTACGATAATCGTGCACTGTATGGGCACCTTTACTCTTTGCATTATGTTAGATAAATCTCGCTGTATTCCAGTAACAATGTCCACCGTGATTATACATGTTGTTCTTTTTGTTTTTAAATACTATAGTAATGAGACGAAAGGATTGTGTTAATGAATATTGGATATTTTTGTTTTTTCAGGTATACAGGAGTTTCCAGAAAACATTAAGAACTGTAAAGTTTTGACAATCGTCGAAGCAAGCGTCAATCCAATTTCTAAGTAAGTTTTGAAACGTAATCACATCTTTCTGTTATGCACTTTAAAGCCAAACTGAACTTTCAGTTTAAATTCGCTAAATACATTTCGGATGCATTAAAACAAAAGTGTTCAAAAAATTAGAAAGTATTTTCCGTAGAAAGCACCCACATCTTGTTTTCCGATCATCAGGGAACATGAGCTTTGATAAATGCAGAGCTCTAGCTCTGACACTGCAAGAGGTGTGTTGGACCTCTGTAGGGAGACCACTGCTTTCACACATAGAGCAAGGGACCTTCTCTACAGTATGCTGGAGGGGGCAGGATTTTCTACTGTAAGGAAAAAACAAACTATAGGACTTTGAACACCCTTTGTTTTGATGTGCCTGGAATGCATTTAGTTTTAGTTAAACAGTCAGCAGTACTGCAGCTTTGAGTAAATGTTTGAAGACCTACGCACAGTGCCTGTGACCGAGCGGCCAGTCTTACAGATTGATTTTTTTTTTTTGGCATGAGTGCAACAATACAGAATATCACATTGCTGAGCATTCTGAACACTCTGCACATAGTACAAATACAGTACATATGAAGTAGCACAGAAAAATAACCGTTGGTGTCAGGGGGAAAAAAACAGTGTCATCAATACAGAACCTGCATCAGAGGCACTCCATGTTTAGGCTATAAGACAGGTAAGGGGGGAGTAAAAGCAGGTAGTGGATGGGGGATAAAGAAAATGTACAGTGAAGGGGAAGTTCTAAGACTAAAGGAGAGGGGAAAAACAAACTATCATTAGACTGTGCAGATCACAGGCACAATGTACAGAGCCAGTAAGTGTGGCTCTGTGCCTTGTGATTGCCAATCACAGTAATCATAAAGGTAAACTCTGTGCGTGTGTTTATATTTGAGAGGCCTCCCCATCCTCTCACAATGGAGGAAGGAGAATTAAAGAAAGTTAGGTAGGCAGCAGCATATTTAAGGTTAGGGATTTTAATGAATTTAAATGTGGGATCGTTTTTTAAACCTCCCTCCCCTCCTGTGAATTCTACATCATCTTCTTGTCTCTCTATGTGACCTTTATACTAATACCTTTAGCTCCCTTATCCTGCACATTAACCCTCTCATCTCCATCATCCCACTGTATGTGGCCTGTACATCCCCCCTCTCCATCATCCTACTGTATGTTGCCTGTACATCCCCCCTCTCCATCATCCTACTGTATGTTGCCTGTACATTAACTCCTTCACCACCTCCTCCCTCTGTGTATGATCTGTACATTAATCATGCACAGTATCTAGTGCACTGTTACCAAGCTCCATGTTTTAAAGAAACTTGTGCCATCTCTGAATGTGTTACTTTATTTGTCACTGACCCAAGCAAGCATGCAGATCAAGAGAGTAGTCACATCCCAAATGTGTGTTCTGGATTAGTGATTGAAGTAACAATAATGCCTCTGGATAGGCATGGCAGCCAGGGTACTAGTATTTTCAGAAGTACAGGTCAGCAATGGCAGCCTCCATACTTCCAAACTATGGGTTTCCTTTAAGGAACAACTTGTGGTGTTTTGTCTTATTTCCATTTTGACAACATCAATTTAACTACTTCAATACAAGCATGTTTCTTAATTTACAAAAACAATTGTTGCAAAAAATGAGATCGCCCTGGGTGTGTCTACTTTCCAAAATGGGGTCTTTTGGGGGTGTCTGCACCGTGCAGGCATTTTTATTTGTAAAAAGTAATGGAAACTATTTTTTCCCAAAATGTGTGGTCTTTTTTTACTTTTATGTAGTAAAAAATAAAAATCCCAATAGTTTTTAAATACGACCAAAAGAAAACTATGTCTGTCTGAGTAACTGTCAGTGAAACTATCACAGCACTGAACATTTTTTTCTTGGTATTGAGGTGGTTAAAAAGCCACAGCCTAAAGCCACAGTAAAACGCCTGCCCCCTGCCAGTATTCTGCAGAGTTGGTATCCTTGCTCTCTGTGGGGAAGCGGTGATCTCTCTTCAGAGGTCTAACGTGCCCCCTGATGAGTCAGAGCTATCCATCGGCAGGGAGCATTAGGGTTGTTGATTGCAGCGCTATAGGCCTTACTCAGTAAGGCGCATGTCTGTCCTCTGTATTGCTTCCCTACAGTTAACACCGCTCAAATAAATCTGAATGCAAAACTGACTTGTATAGATGGAAACATTTTTTGTGTGCTGTTTTCTATTTAGTATCAGTTGAATGTGACTCCACTTTAAATTCAGGTTATATTTACTGCACCTAAACTTAACCTGCTGAAAATTATAGATCAGTGTGCATATCAAAATGGCAAAAGAGAGCGTTCTCATTCATGTAGAAAACCTACGGTATATACAGACATGGATGAATGTGTCAGTAGCCTTACAACGCATTGAAACAATGCTTCATTCCTCCTGAAAAGTGATTACATTAGGAGCAATTGTCTCAGGTTTACCTGTATGCCTTTGATATGTGAAAGTGTGAAAACAGATGCATTATTGCTTTTTCTACAAAGATATTCTAAAATAACCTGGACAGAAGTTTAGAAATGACTGGATTATAGTGATATTGTATACTGTTTTCTGTCATTCGTATCACACATGTCAAAATCTTGTAATCAGTCAGTCAACCTAATTGAATGGAGAAAAGTAGTCCGTTTGCTGTTTATCATTGTGAACACCATATTGCACACCAAAAAGCAAAGGAGAGAGTTGTCTGAGCAGATCACAAAGTTATAGAAGTAATAGACCAACATATCAAAAGTAGGGATGCACCGATACCGAGTATTTGGGCGATTACATGTACTCGCCCAAATGCTCTGATACTTACCCCCTATGCCGGAACTTCTGGTCAGAGGGAGATATCTCGAGACTATTAAGGAATTATGGAGTGAAACGTACTTCCCAGAGTTATAAAGCTCTGTCTCAGTCCCAGATCATGGCTCCTCCAAAAAGACAATGACCCAAAATATACAGCTAAAAGCTCCCAAGAATGTCCCAAAACAAAACAGCGTACTATTCTAAGCTGGTCTTTTTGAGCTCTGATCTGAATTCCATCGAACGTCTATGGAAAGAGCTGAAACATGCAGTCAGGAGAAGGCAAAGAACCCTTCAATCCTGAGACAGCTGGAGCAGTTTCCTGAAGAAGAGTATGCCAAACTACCTTCTGGTGCAGAAGTCTCATTGAGGGCTACAGAAATCATTTGTGATTGCCTCTCTGGGCTTGTTCACACGACGTCCGGATTCTGTCCTGACCAGATCCGTGTGCTCCTGCACTAAAAATGCATCCCAATGTATCCCTATGTGTTTTATGGGCTACAGTTCTCACGTGCGCAGTCCGTTCTGGTCACTGCATGTCACATTTTGTCCTGGCGCGGGAAATGGCCGCAATTTAAAAACGGGCAGCGATGCCCGTTAATATACATGCGATCACAGCCGGCGGATCGCTTGTATTTAGCGACGATCGGTGCTTACTTTTGTTAAAATAAGCATTTTTGCACTACTGAGGCTAGCAACATTAACAGCAAAGATTTGTAATCAATGGCTGTATGAGGATGTCAATATGAGGTCTTCTAACATGATATGAGTGTAAATTATTGCTAAGATTAGGGCAATAAAACACAATTGTACGGCCTTCTCTGTGCACTATTTTAACAACAAATGGATTATAGAGCAATTTGTGGAATATGTTATCTTATCTGGCTATACAGTGGAGTGCTTGGAGTAGGTCACATGATCTCCATGATTAACTGTAAAGAAACAGCAGGAATTAAGCAGTTTATCAAACCTTTCTATTACTCAAATAGGCTTTGCTAATTGCCATTGGTTTATAATGTCCTCTAAATCACCATTATTGTCAGCTCAGCATTACATGATGTATTAACCAATACAGCTTACGCGATGAAGAAGGCTAGACTAAATCGGTGAAAGTATTAGTGTTGCAGGTCCCATACGTGAACAATTACAGTATATAACTGACATAAATTATTTATTTCTGCATTAAGCTGTGCAATGTTTCCTTAAAATCTGGAAGTATGTTGTTTAGGACAGACCTACAGATTTCCTGTGGGGTGTTGGTATGGTTAGGCAGTGAGGGATCATGGGTTTGGGTTGTAGAATTTGTTATGTGGGTGGGCTATCAGGAAACTGTGAAGGGCGAGCTGTCAGTTGCAGGAATTAGATAATGGCACTTAGTGTAATGTAAAGCCATTTTTTTAAAATAGAGTAGGAAAGGATTTGAACCTTTGTCAGGTTCTCATTGCTGTCTGTATCTCTGCTGGGGAGATGCACCCCTATTTTGTCGCAGTGACCCATTGTCCCCAAGACAAAATGTGATGGCAAACGTAAACATTTTATTTGTAGCTAGAAAAGAAGTAGAGGGCAATATTTTCAATGGGCATACCTGTAATAGAGATTACCCCTCACTATGTTGTGTCAATGAAACAGGAAATAAAGGAAAATTTCCCCAATGGGACACAGGCAATTAAGGAGAAAAAAAACTCAGTGTTATAACCTTTCTCCAATTGAATCAACGCAGAAAAAAAGCTTTGGACTTAGATTTACTATAACACAGATATAGATATACCTACCACTATAGATATAATTGCAGCTTACAACATTTTCAGGGTTATTAACTAAAGGGTAAAGCGTTTGGAGAAGACAGGAGAAGTGAACAATGTAGGACAACATAGCAGAACTGGAAAGTGAGCTGAATTGGAGAATTTTCACAAATCATCTATTTTGGCCTAGATTGTTCACTTCTCCTGCCTTCTCCATACTCTTCACCCTTTTGTGAATAACCCTGTTTATCTCAGAGAAAGGGGCCATAAAGTATTTTCATAAGTATGGAGGTGCAAAATTACCAAAGGAAATGTAGCTTTTATCAACTAGAGAGAGCAGCTTGGGGCCTGGTTATTTTCTTAAAATGCAAAGGGTCTCAAGGAAGGAGTGATAGGCCACATGCATCGCAAAAATCTGTGTGACATACTTTTTCTTTTATAGTAAAAGGTTTACTTTGTCTCTCATAGTTGAGGTCTACCTATGATGCCAATTACAGGTCTCTCTCATCTTTTTAAGTGGGAGAACTTGCACAATTGGTGGCTGACTAAATACTTTTTTGCCCCACTGTATGTGCACAAGTGACGACACACTGGGGGTGATTTACTAACCTAAACACACGCACGCACTAGGTGCGTGTGATTTTTACACATCAAAACGTATTTATCAACCAAAAAGTCTCTAAAAGCATATTTCCACTAATGCCATATATGGAAAAAGCATGCACATGATGCATATATAATGCTGCTTCACAGTTTAGACAAAAATGGTTAGCTCATGCATTTACATTCCTGCATTCATCAACACAAGCAACATAATGTAGAGCTAATTTACACAACATCACCTTGCAATTCATGCTTGGCTTTGCATAACACACCTGCTGGGTGTGTACACACTACAAAGGTGTCTAGATTCCACCAATAGATCATGCTGGGAGGGAACACACTACAGAGGTGTATACTTGTTCATGGCGTGTTTATAAGGTTAGTAAATCAACCCCACTGCCACTCCGCACCTTATTACTAACCATGAGAGAACCTAAGCTGGGACTTCTATAAAAAGCAGGTTGACCTTGGTAGCTCCATCTTCCTTAAAGGAACCGCTACACACTAAGAGGTCCAGATTCACCCAAGGCAGCTAAGAATGGTAGTCTCTCAAATCAGTCTTTAACTAGCAGTAGTAGAAAGGTGCATGTCCGTGCAGTAAATGACTGTGTATTACAAACAATTTTCCTCTCCAGCCAGCTAGCCATCAACTGAAAGGGTATAATTATTACACTAATTGCCTTGAATATGAGCAATTTGCATTGTAACTATTAGTCTTTGGAAAATATAACCACCATCCACAACACTAACATTGATTTTTATATTCGTACCTACTGATAATAGGAATGTATGTATTTATTTTTGATGCAATCAAAGCTTACTTGAAGAAAATCCCTTTATTGAGTGCTGCCTTGTGTATGCCCATCACTTCCAACAATTTCCTGGATTCCCAGTATGCTTTACATCTATTTCTCTGCTGTTTAATGTGATGCAATCTTGATTTCCCAAGACTAGATATCCTTCCAGCAAGCAATGATAATGTTACATTGTTCAGATGTTGAGTTGTAGTTCAGAAGGCAGGCTTTTTTTGAGAGTGGTGACACAAGGAAGTGCATATTCACAGGACTGAGTGAAAATGTGTCAGTGCATTGAGGAAGTACATCCTATTGGCATCTTTTAATAAGTACGTTTACAAACTTTTAGCACAATATGGTTAGCAGTGGGCTGGAACTTATGGAAATTCCATAGATTCCCTTTTAAAATGCTGCTTTGCCCAAGTTTTAAGATGCCCATACACTGTTTAAATTTCCTCCAGAACCGGAAATGAGGAACTGGACGAAATTCACATGGTGTGTACTGCTGTCGGCACCCTTTGGATCGGCAAACTTCTAGATCAATATGGTTATTAGCAATGGGATAGAACTTACAGAAATTCAATATAGAAATTCCATAGATTCCCTATTAAATGCTGCTTTGCACTAGCTTTAAGGTGTGTGCCGCTGTTGGCACCCCTTCGATCGGCATCCCCTGATCAGCTAGCGGGAAGATCTTCGATGGATTAGAGCCGGCAGCCAATGCGCTGCCCGCTCTGATCAGGTATTCTGACAGGTGGTGGCAGCACCTGTCAGAATACAATGCAAAAAGTCATTGGGCTTAGAATGAGCAAAGTTTTCTATACATTTGTATATAGTAGAACAGTGTCCTTCAGAAAATGGCATGCTGTGGGTTCATATAATAAATGTAGCGTCGCACAGGGGCCGTGATAATTACCCTTTACTTAGATATTTACACTTCAGTGTCCTTATGCCTAGCACTTCCATAATCCTTTATCCCCCAGCGCTACATCTCTTTTATCTAAGTCTAGCCATTGATTAAACGGGTCTACATGGACCAAAAAGTAATTTTCCATGTTAATTATGCTGAGTCGCCCGATGTGACGGTTTTATATCCACAATTAATAATTTTGGCATAATCATTAGGGATCTGTGATCAGTTTTGCAGGGGATGCCAGCACATCTCATCAGCACCAAACTATTTCCTGTTTACCCATGGTTCTTGTTTATTTTCATTCTCTCCATAGACTTCCAGATGGGTTTTCACAGCTGTTAAACTTGACTCAGTTATACCTAAACGATGCTTTCCTTGATTTTTTGCCAGCTAATTTTGGCAGGTGAGTACAGAACCTTGTTCTTTTTATTTTGCATTATCCTTATGATTTATAGGAATTAATTTTCTATACTCTGACTTGACAATTTTACAAAATGGTTTAATATAACAGGCAATTTATATGCAGATGTGCTAACAAGCACATGGCTGGACTAAGCAAGATTTGTTTTATTCGGTACCAGGACAAACTAGTGGTGAGCAACTGATTTTTCCATAGGCGCCTTTAAAGATATACTCCGATTATAAAATTCTGGCATTAAAAGTTTCTTAAATTGAAACTTCACACACCCACCCCTATTTCATTTTTCTTTTAATCAAGTCTTAGCTGATTTGTCCTCAATTCACATAGTCACACTTGGCCAGTGAATCCAATACTGTTGTGCTGAACATGCCGGGCCCCTCACAGCCAGCCATCTTCCCTAACATCATTGGGTACTGAACCTCTTCCTGGTTCAGGCAGCCGGCACCTGATGATGTGCTTGCCAGGCCCGTCACCCTGCTCCGTTCACTGTGTGGCAGCCAAAGTTTATGATATGCCCATCACAGATCCCAGTAGGCACTTATAGTGGAGCAAGTCATTTTTGCCTAATATATGAGGATTTTCATGTTTCTGAGAGAGGATGGGTTAATGCAGAACTCCAGGAATTTTGTTTTTAACCTTTGCTGTGGGGCTGCCCCTGTACTGCAAGCGTTACATGCTCGTTTGTGTCTAGGTGTTTAAATGGCAAAGATATACTCACCCAAAGCTTCGAGCCGGCCAGCTGTCACGTCGCTCCTTCCAGCCTGTCCCCATCTCCACAGCATATTGGATCGTTCCTCAGCGTCCTCACGTCCATGCACACTATATAGACGTGATGATTTACTGGACCTTAGACTGCTGCAGAGGAGGGGGAGAGACATTCCAGGGACCAGTTTAAGAAGAAGCCAGCTCGGAGCTTTGGGTGAGTATATCTTTTTTTTTAAACCTAGACACAAACGAGCAGTTAACCTTTGCAGTGCGGGGGTAGCCCCACTGCAAGGGTTAACAAAAAAAATTTCTGGAGTAAAGCCGACAGTCGGCTCTACAAGTTTAAACAGAGTCCCGGCGGCAAAAGTCGCCGGGAGTCTGTTTAAACAGCCCCGATGCTGGCGACGTACACTGTACGTCGTCAGTCACGAAGGGGTTAAGGGGAGCATTTTTTTTCAGGTTGAAGGTCCACTTTATAGAACACAAAACCCCTGCAGTGTCTCTAACCTTCATCTTGCCATTTTTCTTCTCACCTGGCTGCTAGATAAGTCCCTATGGATGCTGATTTCCTTATCTTCTGAATTGCTCTAAATGTAAGTGACTGTCATTACAGGGTTAAAACAGAAGTTACCTGTAGAAGAAGAGGCTCTATACTGATCTCTATACAGCCTGTGTGTTGAGACGCAGCAGCAATGCTGCACGCATTTCACACTTCTGGTGTGTAGCATATCTGTTCCCATGCCGCATGCTGCCCAGCACACACATACTGCAGTGACATGCCAAGCCAGCTGCAGGAACCACCGCATGTTCACAGCAGTTCAACCCACCTGAATGGTCAAATACGTGCTGCAACTGAGGAGCAGCATCACAGCGGTATTTTCATACGCAGGCCTCCAGAAAGGCAGGTTTAGAGCTACTTTTACTAGTAATTTACTTCAATTTTGACCCTGTGGTGACAGTCAGTTAAAACCCTGCAAAAATTAATTATTCCCACCCCTGCCCACTGGAGCCCAACACATAACTTTTGTAGCTTGAGAGGTGGGTTGCACAAGATGATGTGCCTGCATCAGTACTTGGAAACTGATGAAATAAAACTCATTGTAATGATAAATGTAGTAGACGTGTGCTTGACACATAGCGGGATGAAAATAATTTGTGTCCTGAAATCTTTCTTTGCTGTCAGGCTGTAGCAAACATTTTAGTGTGCAATCCGTTTTTCAGTATAATCTTATGATGGAGTGTACAGAACGCTGACATTGCTGCTGGTGGTATACATCCTGAATGTTGTACAATGTTGGATGAAGAATATTGGGCTAATCTCCGCACCCAGTGGTGCTTAGAGCCTGTTGTCCGTGCTGGACTTGTAGATTATTTGGTTATTTATTTTCAGAGTGTGAGGACAACCCGCAGACCCTCAGAGCTCTGCCAACGGTTTGCATTATTGAAGTAAAAGAAGGGTTCACTTTTGCCGTTCTTATTACTTTTGCTTCTCAGTGTTCCAGTGTCCATGTTGTGGTTTATATGCCACAGTCAGTATTTTGTGGGGTCTGATAGACAAGTAGACACTATTAAACTCTACAGCTCTGCACAGCCAGCTGGTAAACTTAGTGCCATGGTTTCATATAGTGAACCCGTCTGGGAAATCCCCCTAAAGGGGATAATCCTTTACAATTTTTAATGGGTGATATCTGAGGTCTGTGAGTTTTATGCGTTTGGCCCCATATTGATTGCAGATGCTTTTAAAGATTTCCATTTGGCTGACTTTCACATGGTGCAAACTCTTATGGGCTTTGTAAAAGAACAAGCCTAAATCAGTGACCTAAAAGCCATTGTTCTTGTTCAGCGCCGTGCACTTATTTTATGTTAGACCTACATGCTTACTGGCCGTGTCCTGTTGAATAACAGTGTAATATAATAAGAGCAGGGCACTTCCCAGACAGGTCATGAAACATGCATACTCTTGCAGGACATAATGTTCAAAGCCCCATTCCAGCGCATGCAATCAGAGGTGGAAGTTTCATAATCGTTCTCTTGTTCCTGATGTGCCTGATAACGGCCATCTGCTTGTGAAGAACTGTTTTCAGTTATTGAAGCCAGTGCTAAAGTGGTCTTGTGTGGCTGCAGATCTTTCTTATGATTGCATGTCATGCATTTACTTTTAGGTAATTCTACAGAAACAGTGAATACTATGACTCCGTAAATGCAGATGTGTGCTTAACTCATCACTGCTGTAGTGTTATCGCGGTTTACACAGATATTTCCACACCAATTAGAAAGGTCATATCTGAATAGCCTTGGGGCTGAAAGTGATCAGTCTAGTATTCTTCATGGAGAGGAGATGAACCTTAGAGACAGAGAAATAAGTCCTGCTGAGTGTAATAGTGAGTTGTTCTAGATTATATGCTGCCTGTTCATTCTATACTTATGTCAGGAAAATCCTTTATATACAGTACTGTATAAAAAAGCCAGCTGGGAAAAAAAAATCTAATTCTGCTATGGCTCCTTTTATATATGCCGTTGTCGAGATTTGTTTTTGCCTTGAAATATTCTTTTTCACTACTAAGATGCATAAGATGCATAGTCCTAACATAACATAACTTTCTGTCAACACATTGTAATTCTGCATATTAATTGCTGCAGGTTAACAAAACTTCAAATTCTGGAGCTTCGCGAAAACCAGTTGAAAATGTTACCAAAGTAAGTGTTTTTTTTTAAAATTAATATGATGTTTACCTGACACCAATACATAAATGAATGGCATAGATTTTCTTTTTACTTTGTAAGACCCCCATTAACACATGCTGTTCATAGGCCGTTCCTATGTAATCACACATGACAAGTGATGGCTAGTCTCTCTAAAACAGGGCTGGACAACTCAGGCCCTCCAGCTGTTGTGGAACTACTACAAGTCCCATGAGGCATTGCAAGACTGACAGCTAGAGGCATGACTTGCACAGGCATGATGGAATTTGTAGTCAAAGCACAGGTGGAGGGAAGCAGTTGCCCACCCCTGCTCTACAATGAACACGAGCTTTGGCAGTGTCTGGGAAGACGTTGGAGTTGTTTGAGGGCACACCATGTCTTCACACCATGTCTGTTGAGCTGGATTGCTCTGCACACCACCACACACCACCTTACATGTATGGTGTGAACAGGGCACCTAGAAAACAGTTGCTTTCTATATACTCTGATCATACCCTACAGTGGTGTGCAGAACAACACAGCTCAATGGACATGGTGTGAAGAAGCCTTTACTAAAGGAGTTGAGGCTGTTCACTTGGCACATGGGTTGTTCAGTGTGCAAAACAAATTTGGTAATGAAGGTGAATCTGTGTTTACTTGGAATACCCTATCCATATTACCTTACCGGGGCCATACTGCTGCTTTAAAGAAAACAACCCTCCCTTTTTTTTTTACAAAAATCAGAGCACAGCTATGTGCTTAATAAATGTTCTTAGTGCGCTGCTTGCTACAGGATATGGGGAGTAAATATCAGCATTCCCGGTCCTTTATAGCTGGGCCCCTATGTATAACTGGTTTTGTTTTAGTTCTCATTTGTTTTCTACATATGCAATTGATAAACCAATAATAAAGGCTGCATTTCATATAAGAATGCCTCTGTCTTTTCAAGCATTTGTTAATGGACTCGGTATAAGATTAGGGGTGCCCGGTGGCTGCACAGCGAGGTGAAGTATTTTTTCTGGCTATGGCTGTTAAATTGAGTCATTAAGACACACCCTGCATTATGCTGCCAGAGCCAGGATAAGGCTGTTTATTGAACTGGCATTCCACATAATCATACACTTGGATCTCTGTGCATTTCACTGCTCTGTTCATTCTGCATCTGACATTGTTTATCAGCGGACCAGCTTAACAACAATCCTGTGTCTGCTCATGATGTTTTAAAGAAGAAAAGATTCAGCTGGTTGCCAGAAAGAAAAGCAAACAAAGTACTAGCAGTTTGTCAGCTGCAATTCCTCCCAGCTTGGGTCGACCACAATCGGCATCCTTCATCAGCCTGTTTTGGAAGGTCTTGGTCAGTTATGTGCTGCCTTTTAGAGAACTCAGGTTCCATTTACTATGGCAGTAATGGCATTTTGAGAAAAATTTATGTTCAGTTTATATAAAGTGGTAAAAAGGGAAACCAAGTTCACTTTGAATATCCAATCATGTGTGAATTAAGTATTTTTGCTAACATGTGATTGGTTGATTGAATTGAACATGGCTTCATGAGTCCATTGAACATTCCTTTTGATAAGTGAACAGTCTTCTCTCCTATAGGGCACATTCACACTGATTTTGTAATGGTTTCATGTGGTAAAAAGCACCTTACCACAACACACATTAACGCGTGATCCACATTACAGTGCCTTGCAAATGACAGTTCATCCAGTTGTGGGCAACATCCTCACATACATGCACTGCAGTGTACGACAACACTCAAGCCATGCTTTGTAGGTCTCTGCACCTGAAGGGAAAGGGCCTCTGCGGGGTCCCCTTTTTAAATATGTCCCCCATGCTGAAACGCTGAATAAAATGTGTAAAGACACCTGTAAGGGAAAAAATAGATAATATGCTCCCCTTGCTTCTGTAGTGCAAGGGGTGATGCCATTATCCTGCCGAAGGGATCCTGGGGAACTCGGAGTAGTCCAAATATTGCAAAAATATACTGCGGTACAGTGCAGGATCGTCTTCCCAGGGAGATTTGAGCTATTTAGTATTCCCCAGGATCTCCCTGGAAGAAGGACGTCACTCTGACTTAGGCGGGCAAGAGTTGGGAAGAAAGGTAAGTATATTTTCTAACTACTCCCTCCTTTCCCACACCTGTCTCTTTTTTTAAAGTTGACCTGTACTCAAAAAGTGAAGATTTGCTACGTTATACGGAACATCTAGAAATGTATATTGTACCTAAACAGTGTACCTTTCTCTTAAATTCCTTCTGAAAAATAGCAGTGCACTCCTGTGCCTGTAGCCTCTCGAAGCTATATGTGCGGTGTGAGATTTGTTGTGTCATCTGGGCAGGAAGTGAGGGGCAATGTCCCCATTGCACAAACAGCAGTTAAAGAAAAATGACAGGTTATAACCCTTCTGCACAGTGCAAAACAAAAAAAGGCTGGAGTTTTTCTTTTTTGAATTTTTCTTTAAGCAAAAAGTACAGTAAATAATGACATCACAGCGGTACATGGTAAAGAACAGGTAAAAAACAAGAAATAAACAAAATAAGGTCTTTACCAAGCAAATCCAATATTGTCAAAGAGAAGAAATGGGAGCTTGCCCGTCAGAACTTTTTCATCAATATTGCAGTACTTGTGCAGAGAAATAAATCATTTACTAAAATTGCAATGCATAATTACTGTCGTCATGCAAAGCATACAGTATTAGTAAGGGAATCATTACGTGGAAATAAATGCAGAATATAGAATTAATTTAATACCCTGCAGCCCAAGACAGAGAGAGAGAGAGAGAATGCGGCAAACAAAAAGTGGGTCGCCGCATGCCTTCTACTGTGCTAGGTGAGAGGCTTCTCAGCCTCCCCCTAGCGTAGCACTGTCGGTTCTCATGCCAACAACCATTCATATGCTACTTGGCACCGAGTGTCAGCTTGAGGTGGGCTGCAGCTATGGCCGCGAGGGAGCTCCATCCATACATGAATGGCTTACAGCTCCCTCACATGTCCTATAGAGGTGCCTGGACCAGAGTGACACCACGTTCTGGCTCACGGCATCTCTACGGGGAGCACAAGGGGGTTATACAAGCAGTGCACACATGGATAAAGCTCCGTCACAGCCGTGCAGACCACATTGGACCCCAGGCTGAGAATCCACTCCAATTCTCGCTAGGGAGACTGGGTGGGTCTTCAAAAAAAAAAAGTGTTTTTTTTGAGTGTATATGTGTGTGAGATTGTCTGTGGTTGTGTGTGTCTGTCAGTGTTTTTGAGGGTCCGTTCACACTAGTACAGTGTGTTAATCGAACAGTCCTGTGTGATTAATGCACTGTACCAAGCAATCACTCCTACGCCTCCCGTCCACAGTTCAATCGCCTGCACCAGAACGCGCGGTACCGCAATGGCGTGCATTCCATTGCACTGCGACTTGGGTCACAACTTCAAGGCCAAGGATAAATGGGATCCTGAGGTTACACAGGTTGAGAACCACTGCCCTACATAACAGCCCAATAGGTGTTTACATTATTGTTAAGACAGGGCTGGACAAATCCCAGGAGCCAGGTACCCAGCGCTTCTTAAATTACAGCTGGTGCCTAACTTGTGAGGTTTTCTCTAGTTGTATATGGAGCTGGTTTCTAAAAAATAAATAAAAACCCTGATGGCTCCTGGATTGGACAGTCTGGATCCTAAATTCCATATTAATTTGTCCACCCCTGTATTAAGGCAATGTTGCTATTATTTTGTAAGGTTATACAAATCCAGAACTGGTGAGGCAGCATTGGTTATCTTTCTGTCAGGGCAGCAACTTTCAGACCTCAGGGAGCTCCTCAGATATGACCCTTAGATCAGGAGTGGACCACAGACAAATACAGCTAAATAACGGAGCAATCATACATTTTAATTTGCATATATACATGAAAGACAAACTTTGTTAAATTCTTGCATATGCCCAATCATGACCAGTTCTCTTTAAAAGTACATGCAAGTCATGAAAATGTTGCATCCAAACTTACTAGTTTGTTTCCTTCGTAGCCTTAGGAGTTCACAGATTTTACTTTGTTTCTGGAATTGCTTTTTAAGCTAATCTTTGAGAAAAGTGAAATATTTACTTTCCTTACTTAGGTAGGGGTTGTTCAGTGTTAAAGCCTTCACTACTGCAACGTTTACAAGGACTGTGTGAGGTCCAGGCAGTCAAGGGCTGTGTGAGGTCCAAATCGGCTCTCCCACCAGCCACACTGTAACTGTGTTTTTTAAGCAGAGCTGTCTGTCTATTAAGCCAAATATCACCTGTTCCAGGAAAAAGTAACAGCCCCAGTAATATATCGAAGCTATGTTCCCAAAGAGCTAGATCTGTTTGCTGAGGCCAGAAGCTGCCCACAGAAATAACAATCTTGGCAAAATTTCCAGAAGCAGGTGATTGTTGTGGGTACATTTTTAATTAATGTATGAATCACTGTATTTTTATTTTTGAAAATATATTTCCATAGTTTCCAGCAAAAGTCACATGTTATGCAGCATACAGTACATTATATGTAAATAGGGAAGTATGTTGCCACTTACAGGAAACTGTACCATTTACATGTCACTGCAACAGAAACTAAATATCAGTTCCTTTTTGAGTTTGAGAAAAATAAACCTTACTTCAACATAAGTGAAGATTTAGCCAGTATGGGTCATATGATTCTACAAAAAACGTTTTACCACAAAAAATATGATCATATCGGTGCCCATACTCCTATCGATTATCGTTCAGAAATAGTTCAGGAATGTTCTTTCGAACGATAATCGATCAGTTGATGGGAACCCAATGATGTTTTTTTACTATACGCCTTGCAGAATATTCTCGAATGGTCAGGCTTATAAACGTTTTTCTTTAATCGTCCGAAAATTGATGGATTAGTGGCATTTTCGTGCAAAAAAAAGGCAACATAAACACTGCACATGCGCAAACGAAAATCCATTCTGTCAATCGACGAAAGTTGGCGAGTTAGTATTGCTAACGAACGATTATCGAAATGACCTTGGTCTATGCATGATTGGTTATTTGAGCTAGAATCCAAAGAGGGTTCTTGCCAGCACCCAAAAATCCCGAACGATAATCGCAGGGTGTATGGCCAGCTTAACACTGTCACTGGTTACAGCCACATACAGCGTGTCCTAGAACGATGGCCATCCTTTTATACTGACCCAAAAAATTTTCTCTGACTGCAACTAATCATTGTTTTCATAATGGATAATTTGGCTGATTATTTTTTCGATTAATCGGATAGAAAAAGTTAAATGCAATCCATTTAAAATAAAATAGACAAATGAAGTGTCACAAAACATAAAGTTTACTTCAGAATAAAACTGCATGCACAATTTTTTGCAATCGCACTGCACTGGAACACACAGGATTGTGGTATTGTGCATTCCGGTGCGAGCGATCACACTGTTTGTGGGAGGTGCGTTTTTGGGGTACCTTTAAAATGAATGGCACTGCAATGCACCTCCTGCTGCAGAATTTGTCAGGCCGAAAATGACTTTTTTTCCCCTCACCTTTTAATAACTGTATTGTAAGCACATGGCGCTTGAATAGCTTCAGCCAGGGAATGACAGCTGCCTGTGGCAAGATTCTGCAGATGTGAATGCAAATACAGCAGGTAGTGGTGTGGGTAGAAATAGCTAGCCTGCTATTGGCCATTTCAAATTGCAGTAGCCAATAGCAGGCTGGCTATTGCACCTGCCCACGGCATGCTGTGCCCTTTTCCCAGCATGGAGGAGAGAGCTAGGGGATCCAACCAACTAATCGATAATGAGAATAGTTGACAACTATTCTCATTATCGATTAATCGATTGGTTGCAGCCTCAGTGTTTTCAGTTTATCCAAAATCTCTGAAAGTACAGAAATCCACCATCTCTGTAGACACAAGTAAAGGAGTAGAAGTGGGAAGTAAAAAAAAAAAAGAAAATAACTAAAAGGTGACCATTGCTGTCATGTCTAGATTGGTCCTGTCATATGGTCTTGAATAATGTGAGTAGTCAGGTCTGGTGCTGTTTTGTGACCAGTTTATTAGTCTTTAATACTGCACATTGTCCTGATGTCACTGGTTCCTGATTAATTTATTTATGCGGCTGATTATATATCAAAAATGGCACACAAGAATATTTTAACTACTAAAACCCTTTCTCTAACCATGATAAAGGAAGACTTAACTTAATTTATTGTAATTCCCAGCACGGAGTCCCCTGCTTGATGTGTTGGAGCAGTTATCTTTAATTTACAGACAAGTATCAGTCCGGCTCTTTTTGTATTGAGTATTCTGGCTTTATTGTGTTAAGCGCATGAAATGTCATTCTTTGAGTTCTCTGTTCTACCTTTGAAATTATAACCTGATGACTGACATGTTCCTCTTTCAGAACCATGAATAGGCTGACACAGCTTGAGAGACTGGATCTCGGAAGTAATGAATTCACAGAAGTGGTGAGCAGCGCGGGCATTCTGTCCCTGCTAGTGCTTTCATGTGTTATTTTCTTTCCCACGTAGTATACATTAACAGTACATGGCGATTTATTAGGAATTAATCAAGGTGGTTCAACGCAAACAGATCTAACTGAGTTGAGAGGTATTGAGACATCTGTCTGTCTTCTCTGAAGAGAGTTGTACCCCTGCTAAACTCTGCAGTCATCTGCTTAATTTGGTTAATGGATGTTTTGTAGATACAGTGTAAGGTCCATTCTCTGCGCTCCTCAGAAGATAGAAAGATTAGGGATAGTTGCAGAGAAATGTGCAAATGGTTACATAACAAATTCTTAAACATGTAGCCAATTATTTATTTTTGTTTTCTTTGGTCTTTTGTATGACCACTATTTTGCCCCATTTCCATTGCAGCTATAAAGCAGTTCATAATAGGTGGTTCTGACCCTCATCAAACAGAAATAAAATGGTGCCCCCAGCCTTAAGCTACCCTAAGAGTTAGAACAGATGGCACACCGAATGATTGCACTGTAAGTTGACGTCTTCATTGTTTTGACAGAGTAAAAGCTGGCTCCCCTCTCTTTACTGGTTTTATAGGCTGGATATCTGTCAACCATAATGATGCACAAACACTTGCGGGGCAGTTAACTAGCATGTTGGGGCCACATCAACTTTAAACCGACCTGTTTATGGACTAAGGAGGTTTACAGGAAAAACTCAAAGAATATCCATTACATTTAACTAGATGTAGTCCAGAAAGTATATTGCAGATGCAATATATACCTGCCAAGATCTCAGGTGTACCGCACATGTTTTAAGTACTTTTAAGAGCTTCTATATTTATTAGAAATAGTATTCCTTCTTACTTTAATTGTTTTCTTTCAGCCTGAAGTACTTGAACAACTAAGTGGTTTGAAGGAATTCTGGATGGATGGCAATAGACTAACGTATATCCCAGGGGTATGTATTGCATGCCATACTGTGTGTATATGTGTGTAAGAGAGAACTAAAAAAATTGAATGTTTCCAAAGGGCAAGGAATCACCTCAGGCTTTTTTTTGCAGTAAGAAATTTGCAACAGCGGTTTTGTTGTTATGCCAAATTGCGCAACTTTTTCCTAGGCAGTCCCTGCATGCCTGTTTGTCAATTTCTTCCTGTAAGGGGAATTTTCAAAGCGTAATACTGCCCTCCTGTTTTGTAAATGCCCCGAGTTCCAGTCTGTGAATTCTGCTGAGCTTTTACTGTTAATTTCTATTCTGACATTTGTTGAATGACCGTAAGTATGTTTAATGGATTATCATGATCATATCTTTAGATAACCATAGAAGGGTCTTGATGGTGACTAATACAACAATAAAACACTAAAAAAATGTTTTTCCTTTTGTGCATTTCCATTTGGATAATGCATTAGGTTGGACTTGATGGACTAATGTCTTTATTCAACCTCAAATACTATGTAACTATGTAACTATGTTGGATAAACCCTTCATAGAGGAATACCTACAGTGTGCCTATGGTCCTGATTCATTAAGCTGCAACAGCACTTAGGGTGTGCTAAATAGCGCTAAAGGCTTTCTAAAATAACAATATTAAAGCGGAGCTTTGCACTCAAAAATCAATTTCTACCAATGCATCCCTCCATGTATCATGATTAATAATAACATAGACATGTCAGGTGTAAAATACTGTAATTTCTAAATGCTTACACTTGTCAGAGCATTCACTTGCTGCTTTGAAAGGGCAGAATGACTTAAGTTTGCCAAACCAATGCACACTGGGATTGCCTTGTCATAAGCAGAGCATTGCTGGGAAATGTCATCTGTAATCTCAGGGAAAGGCATTTTCCTCCCCTGAGATGATGTGCATGTTCATTTGTCCTAGTCACATGTCTAGTCAAATGTGTCAGAAATCCAGGAAGTAAAATTAGAGCTAGTAATCTGCCCTTAGTAAACATGGCCACTGTCAGAAGACTGAACTCAACATTTCTAAAGGTACATTTGTTGTTATTTTAAAGATATGGGTAAAGGTCCGCTTTAACTGGGAGGCTACTTTAGCATGCCCCAAGTGCACTTTTATAGTGATTTAAGTGCTGCTTGAAGTTTGATGAATCAAAGCCTAATCTAATCAGATGAGAGCAGCATGCCTATTGGCCTTTCCAGCTAAGTGGATCTGTATCCGGATGGCCAGCAATTCTGTTTATCATGTGGTGTGTGTACAGTCAGATTTTAGATAAAGACAAAAAGGACAGGAGCGCAACTACCAAACGTGACGTGAATGGATTTGATTTGGCCTAGTGGATCTATGTAATAAGGATTGTTGGTGGATCTTTGTGTGTGGAATCTGGGTATATATGGCAATGTTGTAGCAAACAGAAGGACTTACGGTTAGAAGCTCCCCCGTGGTCCGTGTGGCGCCCTCCTTTGACAGATCCTGGGTTGAAGAGCCCCGGTGGTGTGAGAGGCTGATCCGTTGGGGGTGGTCTGTCGTTTGATTGGAGGCGGTCTGATCTGTGTGTCGTATATCTCGCCAGGTCCCGGGGGGCTCAGAGGGATAATTGTCCATCGCTATTTGGATCTTCTCTCTAATAAAATGTTTTTATGTGTGTTTAAAATATGTTTGTAGGAGAATTTTATTAGTATTAAAAACAAAAAACAAGGTGGTGGACTGCCCTTGGGTGAATGGAACCTGAATATAAGTGCATGTATGATCACACATGAACACGTATGTATACACAAATATACACACATATATAAATATATACACCCATAAAAAACATATAAAAATATATATATATAAAAACATTTTGATAATAGGGTAGGCATTTTTCAGTGTAAAAAGCCCAGGTGCCTCACATGTCAATTCATACAACATGGACAAACAAGTTTTTCAGATCACCTCAAAAAAACTTATCGGATAAATCAGTTCATCACCTGTTCCCACGACCGTGTGGTTTATGGGCTCACTTGCCCCTGCGGGTTGTTATATGTGGGTAGGACCATACGCCCGCTGCGGGCGAGAATAGGTGATCACAGAAGGCTCAAAGAAAGGGGCGATATTGAGCAGAGTGTCCCGAGACACTTCACCAAGAACCATTTTAAAAGAATCCAGGACCATAGGGTATTTGCCATCGAGCAGATACCCACACATCTATCGCCATCCGAAAGATTTCATCGCCTGTGCCACAAAGAGACTTTCTGGATCTATAAATTGAATACCCTGACACCCGTAGGGCTCAATGAGGAACTAGACATCCACACCATCTTGTAGCCTAACACCCCAACACACCATTATATTCGGGTTCCATTCACCCAAGGGCAGTCCACCACCTTGTTTTTTGTTTTTAATACTAATAAAATTCTCCTACAAACATATTTTAAACACACATAAAAACATTTTATTAGAGAGAAGATCCAAATAGCGATGGACAATTATCCCTCTGAGCCCCCCGGGACCTGGCGAGATATACGACACACAGATCAGACCGCCTCCAATCAAACGACAGCCCCAAAGAAGAACGAAGGGTTATTAAAGGTCACACATCTACATCGGCTTGAGCACTGACAAGTCGCACTCAAGGCGGACCCAGACTGCTAATCCACTCCCCCCACGCGAGCGGCAGCCTATCACCGGGCTCAACGAAACTACACGCCTCCCCCTTGTTATTTTTCCCCCCCCCCTTTTACATTTAAAAGTAGATAGATTTCCCGCGATCTCCAGTATTTTGAGGCTTGAAAAAGAGGTTAACCCTTGAAACGCGTAGCCACTGGAGACACCCGACAGTCTTAAGACTTCTGTGACCAACACTGACATACGGCGCACGGTGTTCTCTAGCCGCGGGTAGCTCCTCCCCATTTTTCTCCGTTCCTGACCGACGCGGCTCGGCCCGGCCAGCCGAGAACGTGGGCGGCCATATGGATGCGCACCCCCAACGGATCAGCCTCTCACACCACCGGGGCTCTTCGACCCAGGATCTGTCAAAGGAGGGCGCCACACGGACCACGGGGGAGCTTCTAACCGTAAGTCCTTCTGTTTGCTACAACATTGCCATATATACCCAGATTCCACACACAAAGATCCACCAACAATCCTTATTACATAGATCCACTAGGCCAAATCAAATCCATTCACGTCACGTTTGGTAGTTGCGCTCCTGTCCTTTTTGTCTTTATCTGTAGTTGTGAATAGACAGGGTCCTCTCCCTGTAGTGAGGAGCTTTGCACACCTACACACAACAGCCACCTAATTGAAGTTTGCCCACCGGAGTGCGCTTTATCCTTTTTGTGTTTTACAAAAACATTATGGACACCACAAGGATGAGGTAGGGCTTGTGTGTGAGTAAATGTGATTAATGAAGCGTTCCCTTTTATATTTACAGTGCATTAAAATGCATTATGGACAGTTTTATAGGTTACAAACATATCTCATATAACATATAAAGGTCAGTATACTCAAAACCAATATATTTATAGGTAGATTCTTGTATGCTGAGTCACCCATTTATTGTTTTATTTCTCTTGAGGATCCCAACAGCAAGTTTCTGGCTCCAGTTCCACGTAACACGGAGGTTGGGACCCCTTATAATGTTTTTTTGGATCTAAGCAAATTCAAACACATAGAACTCAAACAGCAGGAGATAAGGAATAGCTACATAGGTTTACTCTCCAGCATCTGACAAATAGTGAAATAAATTTACGGGTGGATTGGCTTTTGAACTCCACCTACCATTTTATAATAAGTTAAGTGAAGCTGCTCATCATTCCTTTCTGTATTTTCAGCTGCACCTGAAAGTCTGCAGAGGTTTCCTCTGAGTTTCCTACCACCTGCATGGAATAATCTCTTGTTCTAAAAATTCCTTCTGTCATGTAACTTGGTCATTTGGCCTAAAGGTATTTACAGTTCCACCTCTTTCCTTACCTACTGTATTTGTACAAAAGTAAATGTTTACACTTTTTAAATCACAGGCCACCTGCCATTAGTGAGTTAACTGCAATCAAGTAACTAACTATATCCCTTTCCTTCCTTTATCCTGATCTCTAGAGTCATTTTCTGTCACATCTCTCATCTTTTTTTGGGATCCCATCCATTTCATTTCCTCCACCCTACCCTTATAACTTTCCCCATTTGATTCCAGGTCCTCACACTTTATCGATATCCAGTTACTTTAAGAGACAATGTCACCTCTCCCATTAACAACTTAGAGTCTCTTTGCAAAGGGGCATGTTACCAACTTATACTAACCTTGGCAGCGCTCTCCCATCGCTCCTTCTTCCATCACAGTAGACGACAATACCCGATGCTCCTAGGTATGGGCGAGCATGTGACCTCCTTCTATGTGACATTGCTGGTGTCTATTAGCCAATCACTAAGCCAGAGTTCTGTCACTTTTTAAACACTACATTTCACTATACTGTTTTATATTATAGATTACAAACAAATGATCAGGAGGATCAGTAAGTTGTCAACTGAGTTTGTGCATATCACTCGTCTCCTTGACCCAGTATACTGACCTAGTAGATCCACTTCCTACCAGTACCTGAATCTCCTCATGAATGGGATTTCTTTATAGACTTTTACAAAGTAACACTGAGATGCCCTCTTCTTAAATTTCATTAAAACAGCTATCATAAGCTGCCAGGCCCCCAGTTTTAGTTTCTCTGTGTACCTACCTTGCTTATCTTTTGTTATTTCTCATTGAGTTACAATGGCTAGAGGTTATGTATAAATATGTAGTGTAAAAATATAAATCATAATCCCCTCTTACAAATCAAATGTGACCACAAATATTTTTTTTTAAATCACATAAAAGCCCAACATGGAGAGAATTGAATACAACTCGTTGTTGCTACTCAAAATTAGGCCTTTCTATTACTATTACAGCAAGAGTTTATTAGCAATTTAGTATCATATATTTGTTTGTGAGGAAAAAAAATGCTTTCTCCTTGCATTATTTTACTATATTTTACTTTCCCTACATATGGACTAAATGTAATCTAGCTGTCAATCCATTTGGCTACGCCCACATCAAACTTGCATTGACTCATGTGAAAAGCTTATTTTGTACCATACCTGCACTGATAAGCAAGTAGGAACTTGAAAAATATCATTTATAATCAACAAGATGGTGAACCGAAGCCTAAACAACACATATTTTACCTATAATGTAGATATTACATCTCGATTAGACACTCTTGAACCATTTTTTTGTAAATCAGGATATACTTTTTATTTTTATATTTTACTGTATAGGTTGTAAGCCTTATAGTGTTTGTATATTTGAATTTGCTCCTTTATAATAAAAGGTAGCAATAATGTAAAATTTTAAGGCCTGCTGATGTTACAGGGTATATAGCACTGAGCACTGCAAATTAGTACAATTTGCTTCAACACGGCACCGATTTTAGGGAAACACACACAAGAAATGACTAAACAAATAAAAAAAAGTTTTGTCAGAATCAAGCTAAATATTCTTGAGCACAGATCCTTTATGTGTAGCTCACTGGAATGCAAAAATTGATGTTGCACCATTAAGCTGGCAGCAGGTTACTATCATCTAGTGTAGCCGTAAGCAAACTTCAGCCCTCTAGCTGTGGTGCTATAAATCCCATTAGACATTGTATAACTCTGACAGTCACAGACATGACTCCCAGAGCCAGATGCATGCTGTAATTTGTAGTGTCACCAACAATGGAGGGCCGGAATTTGCCTACTCTGGATCTAATGCAAACTATGCACATTTAGAGATACCAGTTATGTACCAACAAGTTCTATCAAATTACAGCATTACATTTCTATCCATTCAAATAAGTCCTTGCACTACAGAGTTGGTAATAAAGCTAAAGAGGGTTGTACAATTACATGGTAATATAAATTCCACCAAAAATAACAAGATAAACATGAATAGCCCAATTGAAGATACAATAACAAAACCAGTTTTTACTGCAATACTCCCCTTAAAGCCAGATAATCCTCTCACAATACTTTTTGCTGCCACTAGATATTCTCAGTCTGATGGCCAGCATCATTCAGCTACTTCATCTGAGTCCAGGTTGTCCTGTACCTATCCCAGCCTATGACTGGAGAGTGAAAGGAGAAGCAGCATACTCATGAGCTCATCACTTTGCTTTCTCTTCCTATTAGCATGTTTCTTGTCAGCACATGAACTTGATTGGCAGCTTGTACTACTCCCTCATCTCCAGCCCTGCAAGAGGCTGAAAACCAAGTCAAATGCAGGTACTTGCACTGTTTGCATTTAAAAAAATGAATTTAATGATGAATGAATGAATGTTTAGCTGCAGTAATTTATGTCTTTTATATCTGCCTAGAGTTCAGCACTAAGTAAATGGTTGACAAATCCTTAAAGCATTTTTGCAGTCCTCTATATGTTAGTTATGTTCCTATTTACACAGCATACTGAAAAATATATATTTAAAATATTTCTCGTCTATTAAATGTTTTATTGCAGCCGACAACATTACAGGTTTTTCTGAGCACCTTCAAAGTGATCTGTCCTTATAGAAAGACTAAAGCTGGTATACACGCTGATATTTTCTTCGTTCAGCCTGCGGACTGTAAATGTAACAGATTCCTCCATCCATGCGAAACAGAGTGGATTGATTAATCTAACACTGTCAGAATACCCAAACTGTGCTTGCAGCTAATTGCCCAAAGATTTTTCAACATGTTCCTTCAGCAAAAGTCATCTGCCAATGGAACTGGGTACACCTGGACCAAATTTAAGCTGATTCCTGTTGAATAGGATGACATTTGCTCTGTGTGTACCCTACTTTAGGACTAAAATTTGAGGATAGTGTTTCTCTCATTAACTACATTTGCATACAGTGAAAAAAACAGGGTTGTAATCCTTTACCCGCTCAACCCTCACAGCTCCTCCTAACATTACAAAGGAGCAAGTAGAAATGTTAACCCTTAAGAAGCCGAGAAATAATTTAAACTGCTAGAAGCATTTTTAATTATTTTTTTTAGCGTATGCTATGTGAATGGGAACATGTAACAAATATAAAATAGGTGTTATCCCAATATGGCTGCAAAAGTGGAAAGTCACACAATCTGCACCAATTAAATGTTGTTATTTATTTTTTTAAATGATTGCGCCAAGAGGATAATGGTGTTAATAAAGTATACGCTTTGTGACATAAAAGTTTATGTGAAATGCAATGCACCACATCAAAGTTAATCAAGTCCGTGTTTATGTGTGTCTATATTTGTGGAGATGGAATATAGCATTTTCCACTGTCAGTTTCTAAGGGGTGGGGCAGGTACAAAAAACCAGACCCAAATCTCTTCATTGCAAACAACCTTTTTCCTCCTCTACCTAGAACTTGTGTGTTTTTACTTTTGCATTATCTTATTTTTTTTCTCCAGGAAGATAGGCTAAATTTACAGCAACTTCAATGTTTGGATCAAACACAGTTGCAGAGATTTCAGTTGTAAAAGTTCACTGTAGCTATACTCTTGTTTGAAAAAGAGTTGCAGAACTTTAAAGAAAAGTACAGAAAGTCCTTGCCGGACTACAGAACAACTCCCCATTATGTTATGGAGATGTAGTCTATAGGAGGAGAACTGGATATGGCTAAGAACACTACTTAGAATTTTGAGGCAAGAACTGTCAGCTCGTTGCAGGATCATCACTGTTGGTCTAAATTTGCAGCATTTTTAAAGGTATTGTTAAAAGAATTTTGTCGGAATTTCTAGGAATTTTTTATTTACAAAAAGTATATTATCCCAAATGTTACAATAAAATTATGCATCCAACATGTACATTGCTCATTCTTTTAACAATATACTTATGATTAAATTTGGATGTGGTACTTTGGCCCAAAAATAAACATATCGATAACTAAGCATTGTGAAAGAGACAAATATGGTCAAATGCACAAGTATTTCAGATATTTCTATGTTCATTTTCTTTATTTTGCCCAGGCATTCATTTTAATTTCCCGGAATACAGTGTTTAAACTGAGTTATTGACATGCCCACTGTTCCCTTTGGGATTATGCATCATTAGAAGGCGTAGTTAGGAAAGAGGATAGCAAAAGAAAAGTTGCCATCACTTCATTGTAGAATCTAATTCTACATAGTTTAATCTTTCCAAATACTGTTTCTTACTGTTAAACAGTGAAGTTCTTATTAAAGCATTTTAATGTGAATAATTCCCTAGAGGCTGTTCTTGCAAAAAGAAAATCAGAGATTTTTCACTTCTTCCAGTCAACTCAGTCAATAAAAGAGGCTTGAATGTCTTCCAGAAATGTCACTCATAATGGCTAATCCAGTGACTGACAGGTTAAAACCTAAAGCAAACTTGTACTAAGAAATATGTAGACTGCCACTGAAGGAACAAGTATGCAGACTAGGAGATCCAACTTCATTCTCAATATCACACCCCCCCCCCCTGTTACATTTAAAAGTAGATAGATTTCCCGCGATCTCCAGTATTTTGAGGCTTGAAAAAGAGGTTAACCCTTGAAACGCGTAGCCACTGGAGACACCCGACAGTCTTAAGACTTCTGTGACCAACACTGACATACGGCGCACGGTGTTCTCTAGCCGCGGGTAGCTCCTCCCCATTTTTCTCCGTTCCTGACCGACGCGGCTCGGCCCGGCCAGCCGAGAACGTGGGCGGCCATATGGATGCGCACCCCCAACGGATCAGCCTCTCACACCACCGGGGCTCTTCGACCCAGGATCTGTCAAAGGAGGGCGCCACACGGACCACGGGGGAGCTTCTAACCGTAAGTCCTTCTGTTTGCTACAACATTGCCATATATACCCAGATTCCACACACAAAGATCCACCAACAATCCTTATTACATAGATCCACTAGGCCAAATCAAATCCATTCACGTCACGTTTGGTAGTTGCGCTCCTGTCCTTTTTGTCTTTATCTGTAGTTGTGAATAGACAGGGTCCTCTCCCTGTAGTGAGGAGCTTTGCACACCTACACACAACAGCCACCTAATTGACGTTTGCCCACAGGAGTGCGCTTTATCCTTTTTGTGTTTTACAGTCAGATTTTGCAATTGAATATCATGAAATAGTACATAAAGGAAAGCTGTGCTGAGCTTTTTATACCCCATCTCTGCTGAAGTCTATGATGATTGATGATTCTAAATCGGTAAATGTGTACAGGGCAGATTGCTCTATTACATGTTCTATTTGTTGCAGTTTCTTGGAAGTTTGAAACAACTGACCTACTTGGACCTTTCAAAGAACAACATAGAAATGGTAGAAGATGGCATCGCTGGGTGTGAAAGTTTACAAGATCTGCTGCTGTCCAGCAATGCCATACAGCAGTTACCAGAGTCAATTGGTAGGTATCTAGGCAGTGGATATATATGACACCTTCACTTTGGGCACATAAAAGTGAATTTACAAGAAAAAAATGTAAATTAGCTATTTGAGTAGCACTCATCAGTGTATTAACTCTGGATGGGTGTTCGTTTCCCTTGCCTGTGTTGCATAGAAGATCACCAGCACTCACAAAGTTCAAAGTGTGGACACTGTGAGTGCTGGTGATCTTCTAGTCAGCACTTTCAACGTCATCTGTGTTATCACTGTGAGCACCACGACTGTGGAAGGTTATAACGCTGTATGGAGTGCAGGTGATCTACTACAACACTATGTTTCCCTTATCTCTTTTGTAAGGACCAGCTGCTTACTTTTCTTGGCAGTCTGGAGTCTAAATAATCACATGCAGTTGCTCTCATAAAACATTTAATTTTTAAAACCTGAAAAGCAGCCCTCCAATACTTACCTGTCCCACTGCTCACCTGCTCCCAGATCTTCAGCATCTGGCACATTGTGGATATGTCGGATGCCTGGTCCCCCACTACACATTGTGACTCTCTCCACAGTCTCCTGTAGTAACTGATGGGCCAGAGGAAGAAAACAAAAAGTGTAGCAAGGAATGCCAGCATCCGATATCCCAACAGTGTGCTTCACGCCAAAGGAGTTGGGTGTTGTGGGCAGCAAGACAGGTAAGTAGAAATGTCAGACTTTTCAGACAGGACTGCTTTTCGGCTTTTAAAAATAGCATTAAACTTGCGTTAGTGTGGTAGTAAAATGCTGTTTGCTTGGTGGGTTTTTGCCATAATTTGAAAATCGTAACCTGCCACCATCCCTACCGCTGCTATTTCCCAGGCATCTTCTTCAGCCATTAATCGGCCACGGATAATGCTACTTCTGTGTTTAGGTTCACAGGAGATACATCCTGCCCTGCATCAGGCCCAATCATGGGATCTTAGAGATACCATGAATGTGCACTGCATGCACTGTACAGTGTACACAGAGAATAGAAAATTGCTAGTGGAAAGAGGAAGAAGTTGTTTAACAGAACAGACTTTGCATATCTCTTACCCAATTCCCAGCAATTTTTTTTTTTTTTTATTTGCACAGGAGATCAGTAATCATGGTCATCTGTCTAAAGGGAAACAGCACATTGAGCTTTTAGTCTAAATACATGCTAAGTACCATGCCAAGTCAACAAGGGGGAAAAAATTACATTTAAGGCTCATGAGTGAATGTCAGCTGGGTGTGTGTACGAAAACTGCTTGTGTTGCTTGTTGTAACCAATGATATTCTTCATATTCCAAAAATTAAAAGGAAGTATCTATGAAGAGAAATTTCTAACTTAAACCCGCTGATGTCTTGGCACATTTCCCTATGTTGTAATACATTTCAGATTGCAAAAAGAGGGGAGGTGGAGTTAAACTTTCACAGACAAGTATTTGGCTCTGTGAGATGTGTAATTTGTACTCTGACGTATCTATGACGCTCTCTGTTTGATTGATTTTTTATTTTGAATGCAGGTGCACTGAAGAAGTTGACCACTCTGAAAGTAGATGAGAACCAGCTCATGTATTTACCAGACTCCATTGGAGGGTAGGTTGTAGGGTTTCACAAGAAAATAGAATAGCTGTGCAGATCACCAGGCAGCATTCTTCTGTATGTTTACACATTACTTGTACAAAGAGTACTGAATTTCCATCACGGGAGCCTGTATGCACACAGCCTCAAATATACACCCCTCTGCTCTGCTATGAGCATGTCAATTATGCAGGGCAGGTTTTCTGATGGTGATAACAGTGGAACATGCCTGTCCATGGTGTTTTGGCATGGGAGAGCAATGTGACAGGGTGACAATGCAGGAGAATATTTGAGAAACAGGGAAAGAACATCGTCATCCTATCATAGGAAGTTTCTTTATGGTAGGATCACCAGGAATTATCCTAATGAAAGCTGCAAATTAAAAAATATTGAAAAGTACTTTTATAATCACATTTTCATCTCAATGCTTATATGAGATTCAGTGATTGGGTTTACACATGAACCCAGACATTAAAATCTCATAATGGCTTTATAAAAAAAAAAAAGAACTTTCTGTCCTATCTACCACTAGTGCCTGTTGGAAAAAGTTGCTCTGTAATTTTCCCCCCTCCCACTGTATGCCTATGAATTTTCACTGAAGGGCATTGTAGCAGGCACACTTCCAGCTGACCCCCTTTATTTGGCAGTCCCCTTTCCCGACAGTCATAGACTTACCATATGCACTTCAGGGGAGGTTGATCACATTTTCTTTTTTCTTGTGTGGTGCAGGCAACTTCCACAGAGCCAATGTCATCTGGATGGGATTTCCTGTAGAAGTCCCAACACCCCTCCCACCTAAATCACACACAAGCGCACAAAATACTGAATCCTACCTAGAAATGCACATTGAGTATAGATAATTACAGACTTGAGTTCTGTTTTAACATTTATATCTGAAGCTTTCATTCAAATAATACTTGGTGATCCTTCCGTGAAGGCCTTGATCAAGAACTCCCTGTCATAGGGTGATAATCCTCTGTCCCTGCCTCCCAGTTGTGCTTCAGCGTTGTAAACACACATTATGCAGGCATGCCTTATAGTTGTCACCATTAGGAAACCCATATGGTGAAATCACTCGCCAGCTTCTTGTATCTTACACTAGAATGGTGAAATGCAGCAGACAGCTGGAGTTATATGCATGCAGACAGGAAGTAGCTGAAAAGAGACCAAAGGAGATCAGTAGCACTGAGATGCAATGACAGGTTTAAAAAAAAGGTGAAAACAAGTATTTTATTTTTGTTTAAAATTTGCAGTGCTTTATCAAAGTAAATGTCATCCAGTTAGATTTTACATCTACTTTAAACACAATCTGGCAGCATTTACAGAAAAGCGTCATCTTGCAGTTTGTGTACACATATTGTACTGATGGCTCTTTTTTTCCTTCCAGGCTGGTTTCCCTTGAAGAGCTGGATTGCAGTTTCAATGAGGTTGAAGCATTACCTTCCTCCATAGGGCAATTTTCTCAGATTCGAACGTTTGCTGCTGATCACAACTTTCTGATACATCTTCCCCCGGAGGTACAGTGCTTGCTTTGTTCATACTCTGTATGTCTAAATGAATTCCAAAAAGAGGAAATGGGAACTCAGTCAAATTTTAACTAGCGAAGAAGAAGCCTGGTGGCGGGGAGTCATTCACAATACAGAATTCCACAGCACTCCACATAACCCTGCTACTCAGCAAATGGAACATGTTATACATTTGGTAAAATGGGTGTGAATTTGATAAAGATCAACATTCCTTCAGGTAGTGTCCTACATTCATACATGCCTTTAGTGTAAGTCATGTAAGGCTTGGTAGCATGTATCCTAAGGTGACATCACCAACCATGGCTAAGGCAGACTCATGCAATCTACTAGTACACACAAGGGTGGTACCATAGGACCCTGCATAGGAAAGGCGGCATCCTAATACAGGATATTTGGACTAGTGCTCAGGGGAACAGCTAATTCTGCAGGAAACTAAAACTTTTAAACCTCAAGGAGCAGCATTCATTGCAAGGGATTCAATACGCATTTGGAATAGGTTAAAAGCCTTTAGACTTTAATATCGTGTTAAACCTGCTGTCTTCTGTTTTTTCCATTTTCTTTCCTTTTCGTCTCTTGCCTTTGGTGCAAGTATTTTAGATTGTAAGTCCTCAGGGGCAGGGCCCTCCTTACCATCTTGTCTTGAATTGTATTGTGATTGTTATGTCTTCCTTATATTGTAAAGCGCTGTGCAAACTGTTGGCGCTATAAAAATCCTAAATAATAATAATGTCTTGTGTTATCATTTACCAGTAGGAGGGGGAGCCATTGTCAGCTTAGGAAGTTTATAGCAGATGCTGGCTGTATTTCATAGCATCCAATTTTAATGTGTTTATTATTTTTGTAGATTGGAAACTGGAAATATGCCACTGTGTTATTCCTGCATTCCAACAAATTGGAGTCCCTCCCAGAGGAAATGGGCGATATGCAGAAACTCAAGGTCATTAATCTGAGTGACAACAAGTAAGTCATGTTTTAGAATTTTGTAATGTTTGCCTTAAATAATAAATGTTTTCTGATGTCTTAGCCAAAGCGTCTAATTTTTAGTGTATAGAAAATATTTATAGATTTAAACCTTTTAAATGGTTTAGGGCTGAAACAACTGATCGACCAAGTTGATGATGATCGATAATGAAAATCGTTGTCAACGATTTTCATTATCGATTAGTTGGGCTCCTCACATGCTTCCCCTCCCCACCTCACCCAGCTCTCATTGATCGAGTTTAAGGGGGCGGGGGACGGCAGCCGGCTCAGCCGCCGCCAGACACGCCCACACCACGATCGTCCAAGGGAAAAGATTTGCTGGTCCCGGTGGGTACCGCTCAGCATCAGGTGAGATGACGGGGGACATTGGGGCTCACTGGCTGGGGCTCTGGAGGTTACTGTTGACAAGAGTAAATGGGAAGCCTGTGTGTGCAGGGAGGCATGGGGAGATTTGAGTCATGATGT
>NW_017306302.1:2312380-2341209 GCF_000935625.1 Nanorana parkeri | reverse complement strand
GAACTGGCAGCCTGGCTGGGACATAGACCAAGCTATCACAGAGTAGGGAGGAAGACACTGTCCTATAGTCACGGCTGCTGTGACTCCTTAAGTAAGACTTGTGTGCTGTGCATGTCTGTTTCACCTATGCAGATTATTCCCCTCACCCCACCTGCACTTCCCCCCCACTGACAGCCTGACACTGCCGCACATCGCTCTTCCTGGCAAGGACACCTGCTGACAATGACAAATTGCCAAAAATTAATTAAAAAATCCTCTGAGAGCCTCTAGGGAGAGTGTGGGCTCAGGGGTCCAGGAAGTCAGTTTGAGCAGGACTGGCCATGGTAGGTTGAGGGGGCATCTGTCATTGTGGGGGGATTGTTATCTGTCATCTGATTAGAGAGGAGCATCTGTCATTACCTGGTGGTGGGGCTGGGGAGTGGCATCTGTCTTTAACAAATGTCCCCTCCAGGTAATAACAGATGCCCTGATACTTTCTACAGAAGGTAAAGCCATCATCCTCTCTCCTATCCTTCCTACAAAGAGTTACCTCACCATTCTTTCTACACAATTTGATCCCACCATCCTTCCTATAGTGGGTGACTTCACTGTCCTCACCCTCATTCTTCATGCAGAGATCCCTTGGTGAGACCCCTGTAATGTAGCCACCGCTCAAAGCCCCCTCCTGTGATGGACTACTAATTTGTATTGAAATTGTTGTCCATCACGAGAGCTGGTTTTACTTTTTTTAATACAAATAATCTGACAATTAATTGAGTATGAAAATTATCGTTAGTTGCAGCCCTAAAATGGTTTAAAACAATTTAAAACTTGGCCTGCCTAGAATGTATCTTTGCCCGTGTAGATATATTGTATTTTTCATACACACTAGCACCAAAAAGTGGTTCTGGGATGGCAAGCACTTCCTGAACCAACTGGTTTTACACTGAACTTCTGTTAGGCCTTGTTCACACCAGGCGTGTTCCAGGAGAAGAGCAGTTATGGACCGGATCAAAACTGCGTCCAATGTATTTCAATGGTATTTTGGGCTCTAGTTCACACCGCAGCATTCAGTTCCAGAGCATGTAAAAAAACTGGAGCATGCCCTATTTTTCCTGCTCTGAAACGCATCAAAAATGCATGCAAATGCCCTGGAACGCACTGAAAGCCCATTTTAGGCGGGGGAAAAAACCCGGCCTGGAACGCGGCAAAAATGCGGCAAAACGCACTGCGTGTGCAGAAACTCATGCAGATCTGGTTTGCATTTGATGTGAACAAGCCCTCAAACTTCTATCCCAGTGCTCTCCGATGTGGTGAGCATGTTCCATGTGTCAAACTGTCAGCAAAGAGTGCTTACCCTGCCTCTCCTAGCCTGCATGCAGAGGACAACAGGGGTTAATATGAAGGCTGGAAAAACATATTTTAGTTCTATATGTATAATATTATAACTAGATCAAATGTTATTTATTTATTTTTAAACAAAACTGGAGTTCAGCTTTATTATAGATGAGGACTGCATAAAAATCCACATGGACTGCAGTGCCTGTGGACACTGCCCCTTAACAGATGCAATTCATTTGTATGGCTTTTACAGATGCCACCTAAAAAAGCTAATCTCACAAATAAATGGGGGGGTTTTATACAGGTCCTGAATGGAATACTGTGACCTAACTGTTCATAAGCTTTAAAAGCTGTAGAAGGCCATATTTACCATAAGACAGGCCTGTGCCTACGACAGCAGGGTCATGGGGATAGCACTAAAGTACATATAAAACACGCGATTCCACTATTTTTGCTTTGTTATCCCACGCTGACAAACAGCAGCAGTACTGAGAGGCAGTGGAAGGGGAGCAGAGGCTGATGTGCTTAAGAGATTCTTGTCATTTTACTCAAGCAATATACAGCAGCCTTCTCTTTCTGAAGCCTCATTTATAGACTCTTCAGCCTAGTTACCACTGTGTAGGGAAAGCAAATAGTGTGCTGCCAGCTGTAACTCATTCTGACTTAAATAATAGCATTCCTATTTACATTGCCTGATTGGTGATGTCATGGGTGGGACCAGTGTTAAGGGGTCTAGAACATTCACATGTGACCAGGACAGTTGGTCTTTAAACAGAGCCATTTCTTAGAAGACGTTAAATAAAAGGTCTTTGAATTCTTAAAGTGGGCAGAAGGGTTTTGTAACTTTTTATAGCTAGCATTATTTGGGTAAAAGATCTGTATAATTTCCATGATAGCTCTGTTCTATAAACCACAGAGATGTTATTGTGCTGCTGTGAACTCTTGTGTGACACCCACACTGCATCAGTAAACCAGAAAAATAAATCTCTTTGTTAACTTTAATAATTTTTGTGTTTCCACAGGCTAAAGAATTTGCCCTTTAGCTTCATAAGACTGCAGCAGCTCACTGCTATGTGGCTGTCAGATAATCAGGTGGGGTGACACTGGAGAAACCTTTATCTGTTCCTTGTGAAATGTAGCCTGCTGTCACTGAGAGAATTTACTCCAGAGAGAGAGAGAGAGAATGAGCAAAATCTGTATACATGTGTATAGCAAACTATTGTGTGTATTTGTAGCTGAGTTAGTAGATACATGAGCCTAGTTTTTACAGCATCTTCTAAAAAGGTCACAATGTTTCATCAGGAACACAGAAGCAGTCTTTTGAATTTCAGATCAGCTCACTTTTGTTTCTTAAAGAGGCTCAGCATTCATCTGTACTGACCTAAATACATATGGTTTATGATGTCTGTATGCCTCCTAATAGTTATTCACATATGTACAGAGTCAGATCACTGGAGCCTATAGGGATATAACCTTTGGTGCCGAAAGCAAAAACCTTTAACTGAACATTGTCTTTTAGGCCCCGTTCACACCTTTCCGTTTTGTCGGGCGTTCAACGCTCTATGAACGCTCTACAAAACGTACAACCATGAAAATCCCATTGTTTTCTATGGGTATGGTTCACACCTTTCCGTTTTGTCGGGCGTTCAACGCTCTATGAACGCTCTACAAAACGTACAACCATGAAAATCCCATTGTTTTCTATGGGTATGGTTCACACCTTTCCGTATTTCCACCCGTCTGAACACCCTACAAAACGGCTGACGCCCAAACAAGTACATGTACTTCTTTGGGCCGTTTTGGAGGGCGTTTTCCATTGGGATACAGCCAAGCAGCCTTCGGAATCGCGCAACGGTCGCGCAATTTTTTTTACCGCAAACCGCGGTAAAAAAAACGCGTGACGGTCGCGCGACAGACGTGCATACGTAAAACGCCTAGGTGTGAACCCAGACTTACATTTGTCTAGTCCTAAGTCTAACCTGGCTCACATTATTATATGGCATAAATATTTGTAAGCAAATTATGGGGGGGGGGGACAGAGAATGTGTGGGCAATAACTATACTGTTAAGGCCTGGTTCACACCTGGGCGTTTTGTAGCGCGTTCGAACGCTCTGAAAAACGCTCAAACACCGAAATCCCATTATTTCCTATGGGTATGGTTCACACCTGGGCTTATTACAGGCCGTATGAACGCGCTACAAAACGCCCTACGCCCCAAAGAAGTACAGGAGCTTCTTTGGGGCGTTTTTGTTGTGTGTTTCCATTGGGATACAGCCAAGTAGCCCTCGGAAACGCGCGTTTGTCGCACGTTTTTTAACCGCGAATCGCGGTAAAAACGTGCGTCACGAAGTGCGCGACAAACGCGCATTTTCAATAAGCCTAGGTGTGAACCCAGCCTAAAAGCTGCTTCTTTGCAACTGCCACCTATAGATGGACTGCTATGCCTAATGGAGAACCTTGTCCTGCAAAGCATTAAAAGCTACTCTGCCTCCACAGAATGTTGTAGCAATCAGTGGTGGGGGAAGCCGCAGACACATTATGGCTTCCACCATCTCTCAGTGATCTTGCAGCAGGGTAAACACTGACAACATATTTTTCTGGGTGTCTAGTTTAGGAAATCTGCTAGTTTGCTTTTTAACAGCCCTCCCAGCTGCAGAAAATGACAGGAAACGATTATTTATGTTAAATATGTCTTCATTAAATTTGTCATGTTTATACAAATAACACATTAATAAAGTAAGGGGGATACTTGGGAGGGGAAAAGTATAGCAATGGTTTATCAATATTTGTTACAATATGTTGTAGTGTATAGGATAGTCTAGCAAGAGAAGCTTACAAAATATCTAGTAAAATTAAAATGTTTTAAAGGGTACGGAAACTTTCCTGCTAAGTTTTCTTAACCATTTGTCCCCACCTTCACAAGCAGGTATAGCCCCCACCCACACCCCTAGATTGCAATATTTACTTAGGTTTCTGCCAGCTTATCAATTCACTGTCTGTGCATGTGCAGTTCAGTCCCATAGACATGTACAACTCTGTTAGACGGATAGGATCCTATCTGTCTACATAGAAGCCTATGGGGCCGAACTGCGTGCGTGCGGACATTGGATAAAGGAGTGTAATCTTTGGTTTGTGGGAAATGTTTTTACTATTTAAAGTAGGTATTAGTAAGAACACTAGTCATAGTAATCCAAAAAACTTTGCAGAAAAAAATTTGAAAGATTAAATTATTTGTAAATGTCTAAGAATCTAAGATTTTGAATATGACGAGCTATATTTTGAATAGGACTATATTGTTGAGTAGCTTTTTAAAGAAGACTGATTCTCTCTATGAACTAACCAAAATTTTAATATTTATGCATGGATGCATATTTTATCATTTTAGGTTTATGAAAACTGGAAAAGAAAAATGGGAACACAAGGGGAGTTGTTGATCACAGTGACCAAAAAGATTTCTCTCATTTTTTGGAAAATTAAGCCATAGGAGACCTTTGGCTTTTGATTCGCTGTCCGTGCATGTGCGGTGGTCACTATGGGCAACAGTTCAACCTTTATTCCCCTGTCCTTTTTTTAGTTTTTACACATAGGTCCTAAACTTGATCTAAACACATCTGCTATCATTATCTGTATAAAAGGGTTTTCTAATGTTTGGACAGGAGCTCTTCTTTAAGCTACATTGCTTTTCACTATAGCACAGAGGTTTGAAGACCCCTAGTGGTGGCACATATACAGTTTGGTGGGGTGCATTTTATGTCACTGCCCCATACTTACAACGGGTTCAAGCAATGATTGGACTGGCTCTCCAGGTTTCATTAGCCGTGCAGCAGACTTTCTTTGCAAAAATGGCTGTTGAGTGGGTTGAACATTTAAGGACAGTGCCCACACCCCCATCCCAGTGTAGAAGCGACCGCGGGTTTATGTCAAGGCACATAACCATGTATGTTTACAGGCCTGCTCTAGGTATAGGGAACATTTTTCAACATATCTCTCATTTTACCATCCAATCACCTTCCTAAACCTGGTGTTAATGTATGAATTAATTTTTTCCATAGAGTTCTTTTGCACTGTTGCACATGTGTCTGTCAAGGTCATCATTTATACAGGTCACAGTATAGTTAATAGTATTCTGTAATGTTGAAGATGTTTTGTGGCTTATCCAAGCCACCTCTTTTATATTTCTAATTCTTTTGTTACAAAGTTTTATTGGAACCCTTCTAAAACTGTGAGCATTTTAATATCATTTATTAAAGAAACTTTTTTGTTTACAGTCCAAGCCCCTCATACAACTGCAAAAAGAGACTGATCCGGATACTGAGAAAACGGTTTTAACCAACTATATGTTCCCTCAACAACCACGAACGGATGAAAGTAAGGACAATTGGGTGCGGGGCACTTGACATATTTAACACTGCCTCACTTTCACTTCCACACTGCCTCACTTTCAATTGATGCTAAAGGGTAAAATCAGTTAAGGTTACTTAGATCTCTCAAGGACTTCACTCTGCACTTACAGTCCATGGTCGGGATCAAGACAATTATAAGGGACCACATTATGGGGTGTACAACAGCGGGAACAGTCTTCACTGTAGAAGTAGGCTGTAGACTTTAAGATCAGTGAGGAACTATGAAATCTCAATGATTGAGGACCCAAAGGATGCACGCAAACAAGAAAGTTACTCAGCCCACCAGACGCCACCTGTAACTGCAATATTACTTTTGGATTGGTTGACCATTTAAATTAGATAGGCCCAATTTGGTAAAACTCTTCTAAGTGTAGAAGCTCATAGTCTGGTACTAAAGAGAGCTTTTATCTGTTGGCCCTTCCAGAGTTGTAAATGCTGGAGGTCTTTCCTGGGACTCCAGAGCATGTGATCACTGTGGGTGGCTGTCACATTGATCACGTGATCGGGAGCCTGTCCTACCAGTTCCTGATTGTTGCTCTGTGTCTGGAAGCTGGTCACAGTACTGGAGGGTGCATATTTGAGAACTCTCTCTCAACACAAAACAGCGATACCGGCTTTACACATACGGTCCACCTCTGTGCTGCCACATATATGGGTACAGCCAGTGGGAAAGGGTTAAAGAGCCCAGGAACATTAATATATTACTCCTTGTGACATAAAGTTCAGGCTGGCTCGGCCTGTGTATAACATACTTGTTCCATCAGGTGGATGTTCACATTGGAATATATTTCATGCTCCAGCAGTTACAGAACTGTTCTTTGTTCTGGGATAACAATCTGCTTCATTTGAGCCTCCTGTCACTGCAGACTGGTATGCTAGATGTTTACCATGCAGATTAATTATTCTCTACCAGATGGACAAGAGAGAATAAAGGCCAGGTTGTTTTTTTTGTATTTTGATTTGTGACCAGAGCAGGTGCAGTGATTTCAATGAATCTACACAGTTACATATTTGAAAATGTTTATAAGGTTATGCAGGGTGTGACAAAGCTTGATGTTATTATACTGGTGTAAAGAGTTCTTTATGCCAGGTACTGGTGCTTTTTCAGTCTGAAGATCTTTTTTTAAATGCAAGAAAGGCCTTTGGGCCTCCATAATGCATGTACTTGGTATAATGAGTCACCTATTGAAGGTGTTTAGATTTTTTTATATCAGTAGTTGTGGGCAATACTGGATTTGAATGGAATGACCATTTTCCTTGTATTCCTTGTATTTTGTCAGATCTTATAGTCCTAGTGATAGTCAACTGGTGTAGGAAGGGGCAGCACAGGACCGTTTGCCGGGGCCAAGACTTGCCGCTACCAGAGGCTTCAACTTTGTGGGACTTGTTTTATCATTGCAGTGGCACTTAACACATCTTCAGACAGAAACATTCCTGTACCGGCAGTTGTGTAATTCTGGGGAAATTTGTAATAACCAATTCTGTACCAGCCACTGATCTCTTGCTGTCTTCACCTTAAAGTATATTTCCACATTTGCAGTCAAATTTGAGAAAACCCCTCAATATGTTCATAATGTGTTCCTATTCACACAGCATACTAAAACATAACTGTCAAAAAAAAAATCTTATTTTTTAGATGTTTTATTAAATCAGTCAAGATGGCTGATTCCAGGTTTTTTTTTGGCCCTTTCACAGTGGTCTGTCCTTATAGAAAGACATGGGACTGAAATTTGAGGATTGTGTTTATCTGATGAGCTTCATTAACATACAATGGACAAGCCACCTCACAGCCCCTCCGATCATTTCAAAGAAATAGCTTGAAGAAATGTTAACCCTTAAAACCCTAACATGTTTCTTTTAGGATACATTTCAAATTTCTCAGCCTTACCTATAAAGCTCTACATAACCGTGCACCAGCTTACATTTCATCCCTGATTAGAAGATGTACTCCAAATCGGCCCCTTCGATCCACCAATGATATGAGACTATCCAGCACCACTCACCTGCACACCCATTCTCGTGTACAGGACCTCACATGGGCTGCCCCCACTTTATGGAATTCGCTCCTACACATCAGGCTCTGACCATCCCTACACGATTTTAAAAAATCACTCAAAACACATCTTGATTTCTCACCCTATACAATCGTCCCTTCTGCTCCCATTGCACAGTCCTCCCAAATCCCTCCTATTTTATTTGGTTTACATCTGTAGTCTCCTCCTCCCCACCACTATCTCTTTGGTCCCTTTCCTCTTAGATTGTGAGCTTGTTTGGGCAGTGTCCTCCTCGCCTACTGTTTCTGTATGTCAATGATGCTTGTCAGTGTTACTTGTCTTGTCTAAACAATTGTGCAGAGCTGCAGAATATGTTGGCGCTATATAAATAAAAACATTTAATTGTAGCCTATGCTATGTGAATGGAAAATGTAATAAATATAAAATAGGTGTTACCTCCAAGTCACTGTAGGACTCAGTAGTGATGTGAGGGCAGAGGGAGGAACTAGTGCGAGCTGCGAGGGACACAGGAGATTGACACTTCTGGAAATGTCAGTTTCCCATTGGACATCGGGAGGTGAGAACTTGTGAACAAAGCAGCGTTCAGCACCACATGCACCAGGAAAGGTGAATATTTATAGTCGCTAACCCCTGTAGATGAAGAAAGACATAAGTCAGAGCTTTTTATATAAATAACTTTTAGGATCAGTGACCCAAAATACTGAACAAGAGGGTCAGCATGTCTTCAAGGTGTTTTCACATGGAAAGATCAGCAATGGCAGCCTCCACGTTCCTCAGGTTTTCTTTAACTGACATTGCCAAAGCAGATTCACAACTGTAACCTTTATTTAATGCAGAGATAGATATGGTAGCGTAGTTTTCTGGTTTATTTCAGTTTAATCCTAGCTATACCAAAGTCCTAAGTACTTGTTTAAGAAGATGGTTAAAATGTGTATGAACCACAACAACCCTTCCGCCTATGTGTCATGTCACTTTAGCAATTACAGAAGGACTACATTGCCTGTGGCCCCTATATTTACATGCTTTGTTTAAATGTTCTATGATTAGGAGTCTGATAGTGATTCCAGATTCTGTAAATTTAAGGAATGTTAATGTTCTTTGTGTTTGTTTTGCAGTTATCTTCTCTTCTGATAACGAGAGTTTTAACCCCTCTCTATGGGAAGAACAGCGGAAGCAGAGGGCTCAGGTTGCCTTTGAGTGCGACGATGACAAGGATGAGAGAGAAGCTCCAGCACGGGTCTGTATTTGTCACATGAAATAGTTTGGCATTGGTGTAAAAAAAAATAATGAAATTATTGTATTCTTTTATGCTCAGAAGTATCCCTATACATCCAGGGGATAAGGTGAGGCAGTTGCTCACTGGGTGCTTAAAATATGTATAGAAATGGACAGGCACTGCCAGTGACAGCTACTGCCAGGTCCCCAGCAGGCTGCTGAGGTCCCGACAAAAATTTAAAGAGCCAGCATCGGCCTTAGGAATCGGTGCATTTTCACGAATACAAGTACTCGTGAAAATGCCTGGTATCTGCCCCAATACCAATACTAGTATCGGTATTGGGACATCCCTATTTACTACTATTGTTTGTTTACCTGTTAGAAGATTTCACTTCCTGTCTCAGTGACCACAATCACCCCGAATAAAATGTGAGGAAAATTCTTCCTAATGGGGATAAAGGCAGGAATAAATATCTGAGAGATATTCTAACCCTTTGCCACTTTGTCCAAAACTAAAAGAAAGTTTTGGGCAAACTTGGGATTTTCTTTAGTGATGATGCATATCACCCACCGTTTTTTGTACTTGCTCAGGTGAGATGCTTCTAAAATTCCTTGGAAGAATTTGAAATGTTAAATCTAACAATGATTAACTGATGGGGTTTGGTTGCTTTTTTTTAAAGCCCTAGCGATAATTGATTCTGGCCATACGACTAAAGTTTGCACCATCTTACTTGAGAGTTTTCTACCCTATTTTAAATGAATGCCTGGGATTTTAAGTAGTTGGATTGCTGGATATAAAGCATAAGCACTAGTGAGCAAAGCTCTGTTATTATTATTAGTATTAGTATACAGGATTTATATAGCGCCAACAGTTTGTGCAGCGCTTTACAATATAAGGAAGACATTACAATACAATTGAAGACCAGATGGTAAGGAGAGCCCTGACCGTGAGAGCTTACAGTCTAAGAGGGAGGGGCAAGTGATACATGAGGAGGTAGCTGTGTGGGGATGAATTGTTTGAGAAAGATAGTTAATTGGTTAGTTTGGGGTGGGATAGGCTTTCCTGGAGAGAATATGTATTACAACACACTGTGTGAGTGTTTTCATTTTCAATTGTATGTTCAATTGTATGATTTCCTGTACTCTAGGAAGGACATTTGAAGAGGTATCCAACCCCATACCCTGATGAGTTGAAGAACATGGTGAAAACGGTTCAGACTATTGTACATCGGTTGAAAGAAGAAGAGAAGGGTGAGGAAGCCAATAAAGAGGCAAAGCTGAATGAAGCTCAATCCCTCCTGAATGACACAACAGTGAAGGTGAGACATTAGTTCTGTGGGGTAGATATTGCATCTAGTGCCCGCATTCCCTTACCATCATTTAGAAATTAATTAAGATATAAAAGGTTGCTTTCTGTGTGTTGAGGTCAGAAGGCATAGTATAAACACAAGTCATTCTTCACTCCTTCTCCTCACAGTATACTGTTGTGGTGTCTTCTATTGCAGCACCCTCTTACTATTTTTAACCTGCTAACCATTTCATATCACTGTAAAAGCCAGGAAAGCCAATTACCTGGATGAGAGACGATTCAAGTGAAACCTCACATGAGGTTCTAAAAAATATACGTCGTGATTCCGGTGTGCTTGCTTAACACATACAAGCAGATGGTGATTTAATTCTCTGCAAAAAAAAATCTAAATTCCAGCTTGAGCTAGTGTGCTTATTTTAGCCTTTTTATAAAAAAAGGAGCATGGGGAGACAGGGAAACTTGTGAAAAGAAGGCTCAAGCCCCACCTGCTGGTTGGGTGTAAGGATGCATAATAATATGTAGGATTCTGACATTTACCTCATCACAAAAAAATCTATTGTAACCTTTTCATTTTCCAGTCCTGATCATTAATTACAAAAATCTAAAATACCTACTAAACCCCACCATGTATTCTTCAAACTTAGTTACTCAGGTGTTTTTACACTAAAAAGATTGTGTTTGTTTTTTAATAATGGCATTTGATTTTTTTTTGGGCGGGCGGGCGTCATCTGTGGAGTATTGCAGAATATTGCTGATCAGTAGCTGTACTGCGGTTGAAAATATTGTATTAGTATTTCAGAAAATGAAGTTATGCATAATATCTGTTGTCTCATAAATCAACTTCAACTGCACCCTGATTCTAATGTGATTTGCCTTTGTAATAGCTTTTATTTTACCCATGCTTAATTTTATTTGTGTCTAGTCGTTGGAGTCTGTTCCAGCTAAGCCCGAGGATGAAGAAAAGCAAAAGCTCCTTGCCGGGAACTGCATACAGAAAGCAAGTGATCCAGAAACGCAGAATAGCATTGCAAATTCACAGCCGAATAACCTTGTTAAAAATTTCTGGAATGCAACAACTATTGTCAACCATGATGAGACACTTGAGGTATGGCTCTGTGCGTGCTCAAAGCATTGTCTTGTTGATTTTAATAGCCGTCATTAGTTTAACATAGTCTGAATTACTTAGAAGTTTTGTATGTGAATGTTTCCACAATGGAGAACTCTCCATACATTGAGAGCTTAACATATAGCATTTGCTCTACACAGAGAGAAAAGCTCCTTGTATATGTATAAGAAATGGCAATAATGGGGTTGCAACATTAGACTTGAGGGGCCTATAAAAGGTTGAGTGGAAAACATGGTTTATGTTTACATTAACAGGGAAACATGGAGATAAAAAGTGCAGAAAAGCCATAATAGTTCTGTAGCTTTATCCTGCGGGATTGACATGCCAGTAACTGCTTGAAATAAGTCCTATATAATAAAACTGTTGCTATAAAGACAGCAAAAACAGTTATATGGCTACTGGTCTTTTATAGTTTTTTTTTTTTTATAGCCAGAGCAGGTCCCGCTATAAAGTGTATATGAATCCAAAATCTATTTTTCGGTATGTTTGGCATCATTCCTTTTTTAAAGAAGAACTCCAGGCAGACATTTTATTAACCCTTGCAGTGGGGCCACCCCTGCACTGCAAGTGTTAACTCTGCTTGTGTTTGCCAAGGGTAGCAAAAATAAAAAGTTATTCTCACCTAATCCTCGGAGCTGGCAGCTTCCTACACCGGTCCCTGGAGTGCCTCTCCCTCTCCCCTCTAGAAATCCTTGAGTCATAACGTCCAATATAGTGTATAGCATGTGAGTACGCCAAGGGACATTAGCAGTTAACCCTTGCGGTGCAAGGGTAGTCCTACTGCAAGTGTTCATAACATTTCTGCCCAGAGTTCTTTAAAGAAGAACTCCGGGGAAAATGTTTCTTTTAAAGTGCTGAGTAACAAAGGGTAAGTGCATTTCATTTGAAAGTTAATTGATTGAAATTACTGATGCAGATTTTACAGATCTTTAAAACAAGATTGGGTGTAACCATATTTTACTCTGCTGAAATCCTTATTTCTTGCTCTGCATGTTCTTTTTCTGTTTGAAATGTTCCATCCCTGCTTACTAGGAATTTGACACCCTTTCTACCTAAAAATAAAGGGTTGTAAGGGTTGATTATCTCTATTCTGAAGAGGTCTTTCATCTGCGATGAGTTCACGGAGTGCCTAAGGGCCAAGATTCTATCTAATCTTTTAGGAAGGGCATTCTATATTTCACTTTAATACAGTTTAAGTTGCTAATTTAAGTCGTATTTGCATTGGACGTCCTAAAGAGAAACTTTTTTCGACAGTCAGGAGATCTGAAAGCAGAGTTGTAGGTGCAGTATGTATAGCATGCCACATTCCGTTTGTCATAGATGTGCTGTGTTATAGGTGAACTAGGAAGCACGCTAGCAGAGTGCTGACCTCTAATGACAGAATTGGGGAACTCTGGAGTTGAACTGATACCTTTTATTTCCAGATGAAGATTGCACATTTTTGAGAGCTCAGTTCTCTTCTTCCAGGTATGATAAAGCCTTAAGGCAGAATGTGTCAGGGCGAATTGTCTGTGTTGCCCATGGCATTCATTTATCTTCTCGCATTTGTTCTGCAAGTGCAAGTTAGAAGATGAAAGGGGAACGCTGATTAATTCTAAAGTTACAAACCTGTAACGGAGAACATTGGGCCTCATGATCACAGTGTCAGTAATAAGAGATGATTTTTTTGTGATTCCAAGTGGTATTTTCCAGGGGATGTGTAAATTAGATAGACGGCTGTAGGGCAAAGAAAAGCTAATTCTTGCTATTGGCTTTTTAAACCATAATTTATGAAAAACATTGATGGCAGTGGAGCTGTTCCCCAAGCAGTCAGATGTGATCTTTTTCTCATTTGGAAAATTTAAATATCTGATTTGTCGATTTTGGGACACCTCCACGGTCACTTATTGCAACCAGCCAATCAGATTGCATCTTTCTTCGGAGATGTTGAAACATCTGGTTGCTGTGGGCAACAACTCCAAGTCAATCACTTTGACTGCAACATTCCAGTGCAACAAAACAAACTCTTGTTTCATTTCAGAAATGGGTTTCTGAAAAATAAAGATGTTTTTCTTTGTGTTGCAGCAGGAATCTGAAGATTTGTCATGTGATGAAGAAATGAAGATGGCTGAAATGCGGCCACCGCTTATTGAGACGTCCATGAATAAGCCGAAAGTGGTGGCACTGAACAACAATAAGAAAGGTGAGCACTGCCATACACTGCATACAACAGGTGGACTTTGCAGGGCTTAGACTGCTTAAGCATTTATCATTACATATAGAGTTTCTCCAAAACATTCTATTTGAGAAGTGATCACTTTCTATTCTATGCAGAGAACGGTTTAGATATTTCATTGGAAATTACTGTGCGTACAATGGAGGACCATTACTATAAATTACTGTGCGTACAATGGAGGACCATTACTATAAATTACTGTGCGTACAATGGAGGACCATTACTATAAATTACTGTGCGTACAATGGAGGACCATTACTATAAATTACTGTGTGTACAATGGAGGGCCATTACTGGAAATTACTGTGTGTACAATGGAGGACCATTACTGTTGGTCTTTCTGTAGGAAAGATCTATTCACCTGGTAGTCCAATAAAATGGGCAACCCTAACTCGAGCAAGCATTTCCTGGCACTCGGACCCAAAAGAATGGTTCACTATGGGAAAACGCCTAAAGTGTATGTCAAGCCAAAACTTTTTTTTACATTTTTTTTCTAGGTATCGATGTTCAAAACTTCCACCTGTTGTATAGCTGGGCGAATGCCATTTAGCATTGCATTATAGCCACTAAATGGAGGCAAGGAGCATATAAATTCCCTGCTTCTTGGCTCCACCTAGTGGCAATGATGCCATGTGTACGGCATTCACTCTATACAGCTATTGGGTAGACAGAAGTTTTTATACCTCAGCTGCTTAGTGCAGGATATAATAAAGAAGGGTTAGAATTAGGGATGTACCGATACTAGTATCGGTGGCAATAACGAGTATATGGGCGAGTACTCTCTTTGACCAGCAGTGCTCAAGGGAGCATGGAGCCGACTTCCTTTCCAATCAGGAATCCAGGTGGTGGCTAATGACCTGCCTCCCGGCTTTCTGATTGGCTAGGAAGCCGGCTTCACGTGTTGCTAAGCAGCTTAGCTTCCTAACCAATCAGAAAGCTGGGCGGCATGTAATGACCAGCCTCCTGGCTTCCTTATTGGTCAGGAAGCCAGGCTACATAGGAACAAGTGAAGCCGGCTTCCTATCTAATCAGAAGCCGGGAGGCCGGTCATGTTGCTATGCAGCCTGGCTTCCTGACCAATAAGAAAGTCGGTCGGCACCTCATGACTCGCCGCCCAGCTTCCTGATTTGGTCAGGAAGCCTGGCAGCCTCTAAAGCCAGTGTTTTTTTGCTAGAACACCGGCTTCACAGGCAATCAGGAAGCCGGGCAATGGGTCATGATCCGCCGCCTCGACTTCCTGATAATCTGGGCACAAGGCACCGGTACTCCATACTCTGTATCAGCGAGTACTGGAAAAAAAATATCGGTACTCGATACCGATCAACCATTGTGGGTGCATCCCTAGTTAGAATCCTTGTGTTATTCAGGGCTCTGTTAGAGTGTTTTACCAGGCAGAATGTGAGGGAAACTTTCCCACAGCAACACAGAGAGAAATTAAAGTACTTTTCTGCAGTAAAAAAGGCTAAAACCCGTGTCAGATTTTTCCACACTTCTTGTCTGGTGAAACCACTGTCAGCAAGTGAGGATACATTTCTCTAATGGTGTTCTAATCCATCCCCTATCCATCAAAAACAAGAATAACAACTTACACTTTAACTGCTCAGCTTGCTAAAAAGCTTATTCAGAAAGGGATGATCTGCATACTACGAATCAATAAAAATCATACTCTTTATTCCATCTTTTAATAAGTAAAGAATCCCAGTGAAAGAAGGCGGCATTCCTGTGGCTTGTAAGAAGACAGGTTGCAGCATCTGTCAGGGTTGCCGCTGCAGTTCTTGTTTGTTTATTACTGCTGTGCACCCGCTTGTATGTCATGTGCATTGTTCAACATTTGCCTTGCGCTTTGTTTAACACAAAGGAATTCATTTGTTTACATTGTGCTAAGAACAAAAAGTGAGCAGCGCTCATCAGTCTAGTTACATGAAACTGTTCTAATTGTTTATAATGATTTGCTGTACACCATTGGTCTTTGCACTGTATTATTAAACAAGAAAAGAAATTGACTAACCTCTGAAATCACAAAAACTGTTAAAAGTAACAGTTTTACTTGCAGCATTTGTAGTGGGTGTGCCGCTAATATACAGTTCAGTCCCGGACATCCACACATGTCTGTATTTGTGCCTTTATCATACTCAATAACTGTGCAGTTTGTATAAAGCAGAACATGAGAGCACCCAGTGCATCTATGTCTTTTGTTACCGAGTCCAACTCCATTGTGGCATGAGGAGAAAGCAATGGCTGTACATATTCCAGGCAGTAAGAGGCAAGAGAACAATACTTTTTTATAAAATTATATGCGGTAAATTGGTGCGTAGAAGAAATCTTCTTTAAATTGGCTCCTACATTTTCAGTGTCCCACTCTTCTTTTTTTTTTTTTTCTTTAATTGCTGCAAACTTCTTTTCATTGTGTTTTGGCAGTTTGCCCGGTGCTGACTGGCTTGATCTTTTATCTTTCAGATGATATTAAAGATTCAGACTCTCTATCGGACGAAATAACCCAAAACAGCAATCAGAACAACAGTAATTGTTCCTCACCGTCACGTATGTCAGACTCCGTCTCATTGAACACCGTCAGCAGCCATGATACCTCCCTGTGCTCGCCAGAAAAAGAATCTAGGATTGCGATGAGCATAAAATTAAGGTCTGTATCCAATATTGATACTAAAGTAATTCCATGTGCTAACGATTAAACCAGGATTCAAATAGAGGGAAGATAGCTTACCTACTCAGGGAAGATGGAAAAAGACTATAGCATGGTATACTGTGATCCAAGCACTCATTTCTTGTAGCTGTATTTCTGCAAAGATAAATCGTTTTTCAATTGCAAACATTCAAGTTGTACCTGTAACAGAACATGTATGTACATATTTATTTGCTGGGAAGGTTGCACACTTTTTTTTTTTAATCAGGGTCATTTAGGCCTCACAGTCTTGTGTTCTGCTTACAGACAAGAAGATGAAAATTTGAACAACCTTTTACATAATGGAGGAAAATTGAAAGATGTTGAAGAGAGGCAAATTACAGAGATCCCGTCATTGGACAGTGAAGAGAACTTGGTTCAAGAGAAGAGAGTCAATAATACGGCAGACAAACCACACAACTTGAACCAAATCAACATAAACAATAACCTCACAAATGATGAGAGCGTGCATCCGGATGTTCTGAAGCGGCCGCTTATTTCGCAGGAATTGAGGTCTGGAGAGGGATTTTTGAACAATAATGAGAAACAAGAGGCTCAACTCCTGGAAAACAGGAAGGCCTACCCCAATATGTGTGCAATGAATAAGGTTAATGGGCACTCTCCAGATGAGGATATGTCTCCAGAAATGAGTGAGCCTTTCAGGAGTGTATCAGAGGATTCAGTGCCTTCTTTTGACTTGTGTGTTTCAAAGAGCACAGATGATTTGTCTCCACAGCTGGGAGACTCTATGGGTCCTGTTGTGAAATCTCACAGCATAAACAACATTGAGATGGGAGAGCTAAGGATCTATGACATCCTAAGTGACAGCGGCTCTCAGCAGCCATTGTATGTTAGCAAGTCAGCAGGGGCAAGTGGTGAAGGACAAAATATTGTTAGGAGCAAATCAGCAACTTTTTTGTATGATCAGCCATTGCAAGTGTTCTCTAGTTCATCTTCCTCGTCGGATTTGGTATCTGCCGGAAAGAAAACCGTGTTTAAATTTGATTCCAACCACAACCCGGAGGCACCGTATCCAATGAGAGGTCCTCCGGGACCCCAGTTGTCTGCTGTGCCTCAATATAATGTTCAGTACAGTAGCGGTAGTGCTGCAGCCAAAGATAATTTGTGGACACAGAAACAAATGGCCTCAATGGATCAAGGAACCTTGCCTCCTCCACGCTTCCATATGTCCGACAGCTTAGATAGCCCCAGCTACATCAAACACTCTGCCAATATGAACTTTTCTAATCATAACAATGTGAGGGCCGGTAACATGTACGGTGTACACCAGAGGATGGGACCAAGGCACGTGGAGGCATGGGCAGTGTCCCCCAATGATCGGCTCCACCAGGGTGTAAGCCGTAACACTCTGCAGAGACAAGGCAGCGTCTCTTCTAATGCTTCTATGTCCCTGGGCGACACAGGTCCCACAAGGAGGATTGTTGTACCCGAAGGAGACTATATGACTTACAGAGACATTCATTCAATGGGCAGACCTCAACACATGATACCAGGCCCACAGAGACCGCTCTCAGCCAGGACATATAGCATTGATGGTCCCAATGTGCCCAGACCACAGAGCGCACGGCCTTCCGTTAATGATATTCCTGAGAGAACAATGTCTGTTAGTGATTTTAACTACTCTCGGACTAGTCCCACTAAAAAGCCAAATGCTAGGGTTAGTTCGGAGCACTCCTTGCTGGACGCCCCAGGCAGGAGTAAGGTACCTCATGACTGGAGAGAGCAGGTCTTGCGGCACATAGAGGCAAAAAAGCTTGAAAAGGTAAGAGCAACAGATTACCTTAAAGACTTCTCTTTAGGAAATTACCGAAACTCTCATTACTGAGCGTGATGCAATGAACTGTCTGTGCTGCTCATAGCAGAAAATGAAAGTCTGGTCAGCTAATGTGGGCAGCAGTCAGCTTTATCAGTGTAATGTTGTCTACATTTTACAAAACATAGCAGATGCCTAACAATAGAGCAATGCATGTGTTAATGTTTTAGACCTATTCTGGTTTATACTTATTGGGGGGGGGGGATACCTAGAGCAGGGGAAACTGCTCTAGGTATGAGGTGCAGGCACCTATAGGTGCACTTATCTGATGCAGCCACCGCTGTAACGGCTGAATCCTGTCCATTCTGACTTGCACTTGTGCTGCTACCTCCCGCCCCCACACATTCCTTTTGGTCCTATGGTGGGAAGCCTTACTGGCCCCAGTATGACCGTGAAGGAGGCAGAGAAAATCAAGCATGCGTTGGCACTTTTGGAAGTGCATTTCTTGCCTGTCACTATGGCCCACTATTCAGCCGTAACAGCAAGGTTTTGCTCACACTTTATACCTTCCTTTTGCTCCCCCCCCCCCTTGATACAACAGAGTCTCTATAAAATATCTCTTTTGCATTTTATTTCTCTAGAATAATTTAAACCTCGTCTGAAACAACAGAAACTGTATATAACATTGCCACACTCATATAGGGTGGGATATAGACTAGTAATGTTCACAGTTGTGATACTCTGTGACGGCAGCTGTCAGATGCCTGAGCTGTGCCTTGTCATTATGAATGAGGAGCACATGACGTGTTTATGTTTATTGATGCACCAAAATAGGTGCAACATAAATATCTACCTGTTATGCAGCCCCTATTTAAAATGAGAGGAAACTGCCTATAATGTACTCTGGTATTTAGTGTGAAAAGCATGTGCACTTGAAGGGTGATGTGACCTCTCAGGTGATTGTTAGTGTTCAATACATCTCAACTTTTCTAGTACCTGTGTAACCCCTTGATCATATGCCCACACTATTCAAATTGCCTTGGCTTCTGATTGTGAGCTAACCCCCAACCTCTCTCTGATTTAAACCTTATTCCTCTATTCAGAAGTCTAATATGAGCTTCGGTGGCCAGTAGACAATTTTGGTTAGGGATCCAGGTTCGGGGGGCAGGGTTTAGTTTTGAGTCGGGGTCCCATGTATAGTGCGTGCCTGTGACTGACCATTCCTAGATTGCATTCTGTAGGTCTTGTGAGCACCTCAGTTAGATTTTGATGCTATTTTTAGCTATTTTTAGTTTGATCACCTGACCGGGTTACTGTAAGCACTGCTGAACATGTAATAAAGGCGTGCAGAAGACACATGCATGCGCATATGCATTTACAAACACTAGCACTGATCTGTAAAAGAAATATAAATAGTAAAACAAATGGAAAATGTGTGTGTTTTATTGGTAAAGAGAACAACACGCATATTATTTATATCTTCATTGCATTCATGATACTTTACTGCCACCCAGTGGCCATGTACTGGTATTGCTGCAAACCTACTTAGCCACAATTGCTGTCATTACCTATAAAAAAAGAGCCATTGCTGAAAATAGAATTACCATGAAAGTGAAGACGGGCTCTTGTGTTCCCCCTCCTTCTTCCCATCTCTAAACATAATGGGGTTGATTTATAAAATCAAGGAAGCCAGCAGTCATTTTTTTTAGCGTCAGTAGCTGAAAGAAGAAACTGTTACCTTCTCGCCAGTTCCCATTATTCTGTTGCATTGGATTTGTGTGTGTTATGTGTTTAGTAACTGTAATGTTTCTATTGTTTGTTGGGTCACCTGAAGGTTGCATGTCCTTATTTTGGGTTAATGGTATAGGACGCTGACTGACCCACACTGCTGTGTTTGTATTTGCATGAGATGCGCATGACACGGAAATGTGTTGAGTGGATGTGCGAGTAACCCATTGTTGGTTGTATATGCATGCTTTACTAATCTGTGTTGTTACATTTATTCCTCTCTATTCAGAGCATGCTGTCACGGTCCTTTAATTCCACTTACACTGCATCTAGCAGCTCTGTGTATGGCAGCTCTAGGGATCTGCATGGCAGCCAAGGCAATGTTGCCTTGAGTGTTGCTGACAGAAGAGGTTCTGGTGTTCACATACTTCGTGTGAGTACTTCCTGTGCCTGTCTTAGGATAATAATGAAAAGTGCAATACAATCTGGAAAGAATTGTTCTAATTGGAAATTCTAAACCTAATCTGTGTAACTCTAATTCTAGTTCAATATTGCGTTCATATTCTACTAATGTGCGCTGATATGAGCAGATGTGTCTCCAAGTATATGTCTGACTATAGACAAGCAGATATCTGACTGGTGACAACTGGCAATGAAACCAATTTACATCAACTTGCTGCAATGTTAAATTGGTTGCTTCCATCTTCATAATCTGGTAGAGATTTTTAAGCAGGTTAGAAAATCGTTGTGTGGAGTAACTAGCACTTCTGACAGTTGTAAAAAAAAAACCCACATCATTTCCCCTTAGGGTAACCTGGTCCTCCCCCCATCGGCCAATGTAGGTAACAGTACAGGTGGTTATAGGCACTCAGATCCAAGTTTGCACAACCAGTTTTAATTCAAAGTGTAATTACAGGCAAAATAATAATTATTCATCAGTCTGTCAGTAGCATATTAACACAGACGTTTTTCTGTTTCTCAGTTTCCCTTATAACATAGTTTTATTACCTGCTGCTCTTGGCTTTAGAACTGATATAACAGCTGTGTAAATTGTTGGCTCTTTATAAATACCTGTAATAAATAATATTTTTTCACTTTTTGTAACAGGCCAAGCTTTCCAGCAAGTGTTGCAGTTACAGGGTTATTTAGGATCAACCATGTCACACTGGTGGAGTGCTTACAAGGGTCACATTTTATTCATGTGGTTTAACATTTTCGCTGCCAAGAGTATCCCGCATTATATATTTTCTGAAAGCACAGACCCTGTAGAATAAAATGATTGCAATTGCAAATTTTTCTGCCTCATGATATTAGCTCAACTCTTTATTAAACCCCAAAATTTTGTAAAAAATGCACTTAAAAGTTAATTTTAGTGCCACAAAACACAATAAAATACCCCTTTAAAAAAAATTAAATATAAAAGATGAGGTTACGATAATTAAATAGATATCCAACATGCCCATGTTAAAAATTGTGTGCGTCTGTGACACTGCAACAAAATACAGCACCCCAAATTGTCCATAGGCGACATTTCAAAAGCCTGTACAGGTCATTAGTTTAGAGATCTACTGGCAGGATTAATAGGTAATAAAATTACAAGAGGGGCTCAGAAAAAGCAAATACTGCTGTATAAATGCTGTTGACAGACTACCTCAGAAATGTCATTTTGTATTTTGACCATATTTGCCAAATGATAGCAATATGGTGACAGATCCCACTGACTAACATCAAAGGAGCTTTCAAGGTTCCCTGGAGCCCCAAATCATTGAATGTAGCTTGTGAACTTTGAGAAATTCAATCTACGTATCACATGCCACAGTTTAACACAAGGTCTTGGATTGCCTAGAGGTACCTACTAGAGGTGCACCGAAATAGAAATTTAAAAACCGAAACGAAACCACAATAGAAAAAATTGTCAGGCCGAAACCGATACCGAAAATGTTTTTATTTAAATTTTTACAGTTTTTCAAAATATTTTATTTTTATTTATTTTTTATAAACTTTTATCACTGATCGCTGAGTGTTTGTATCTCGCTCTCCTCTCTGGCACACACTGTCAGAGGCTGAGTGAGCGGTGCAAGAGGAGAGCCCAGCCTCCTGTGACAGCGCTGTCTCCGCCCACACACCACTCTGCCGCACTGTTATAGGCGACCGAGCGTTGTGGGAGGAGAGACGCCGGCAGCTCACAGCGCTCTTGTCCCGCAGAGCTCGGCCTGCTGTCACTTTCTCTCCTCCATGCTGGGACACAGAGCAGCGCCCAGCGGGGAGGAGAGAAACCTGGGATGTGCCGATGTATCGGCAGGAAAATGGCACTTTCGGCATTTAGCCAAAAGTGCCATTTTCGGCCGATATGTTTCGGCGGCCGATATATCGGTCCATCCCTAGTACCTACATTTAATTGCGTTTCTGCCCAAATGTGACTTTCTGAAAAGTCAAGATTTGCATAGGATTTCTTGCGGCCTGTGGTGAAATGTTATCCTACCTAAATAAAAGCCAGCCAGATCCTCAGGCTTTAGGTGGTGCCTGCTGCCAACATATGAGGTTAGTTTTTTAATGTCATTCATCACAAGTAAAGAGAGTGTCACTGAAAGCAGCCAAGAGACAATAGCTTTCATTGGCATTAACTAATAGAAAAACAATACTACTACTAACAAAATTTTAAAGAAAAGGCACCGAAAGCAACTTTTTAGAAACACTTGCAAACTATTTTCTTGGTGTTTGTGCTCCAATCCCCCAAAACGTTGAACTACGGATTAAAGTTTTGTGCCTTTTCTGTTCATTCTTTGCAAATGAAAGAATCCATATTTGGTTCCTTTGACTTTTTCCTCCTGGGTGCTTCCTCCAGGTATAGCTCACATACACTTTTTCCAATGGAGTCAAGCGATGGCAGCTTACATCTAAATTTCAATACATATTTCCACTCAAATAGCTAAGGAACATGCACATTTACTGACGGCAATACATGTAGAGATCGACATCAGGTATTCTCTTTTAATGAGATTTACATGGTGCCACCACCTCCCTTACACCGTCTAACACAACCTTTCTCAAACCATTCACCTTGTAGACCCCTTAAAATAATTTTCAGTCTTAGGGAACCCCTGCTAAAATTGATTATTCTGAGACAGTTCAAATTGTGGACCAGAAGAAGTTGCCACTCCTAAGCTTCCAAAATATGGCTGTGTCTGTAGCCACTGGCTGGATGGAACCCATCAACTCACACCTCAAATCTCAGTTGCTAAAGATCAGCCACGCACGGATAATCAATCTCATAAGTGTTTTGTTAAAACTATATTGTTCCGCACATGTACACAGAAGCTCCACCTTGAACCTCCTGAAAGAAAGTATTTTAGAAGTACTAAAGCCAAACCTTTTTTGTGCTTTAGTCCTCTATTGAGTCACAGGCGGACATTTACTAATGTCCTCCTGTGACCCAAACTCAACATCTAGAGGTCTATTGCCTGCTATTTACTGACAGCACAGAGCCACTCTGCAGCCGGGAAAGATCAGAACAATATTGTTGCGATCCACCCAGCTGCCTGATTGACAGCTGTCACTACCAATCTAGAGCCAGCAGTTCCCGCCACCTCCCGCCTGTCCCTCCAATGAACGTCAGAGGAACAGAGAGGGGAATAAATGCAGGGGATCGGTGACTCACGGTCACTGCTCTTTGCATGGAGAAAACCATGAGCTGAGTGATCAGCGATGTGTGATCGCTCAGCTCACGACCTATAGAGCTGGCATGTGACACCTGTAGTGTCACAAACTGGCTTTAAGTATTGGGAAGAGTATATTTTTACACTCCCAATACGTCTCCTTTTAAAAATTGTGGCGTCCTTGAACATTGGGGGTCTGTGTAGACATGACCCCCTTACTTGGTGTTTAGTGGAAAGTTTCACCCTTGCATTGGTGGTCACTGTAGGTGGGAGATCAAATCTGCTCACTGCTCAGGGAACTAATAGCAACCTCAGGGGGAACCCTGGTTAAGAAAGGCTGGCAACCTCAGTGATTATTACAGACAGTACAGATACTGTGAAAACCATGCAATTGTAGGATTTTCTAGGAGTTCTAGGAGAGTTCTAGGATTTTTTTAAAGACATTCTGTCTCCTAGGCTTTGTCTAGTTCTGTCACTGGGCTTCTGAGTATAAATTGGCCACAGTCCACTCATCTGAAGTGGTTTCTAGGGCAAGAATACATGCAAGAAGCTTGGATTCCTTCAAGAGAGGCCCTGGATAGTGATATGACTATTTATCTGCTCATTGGTAGCGCAAAAGCTGCAGTGACCAAGCATAACCTACTTGCTTCTAATCCTAATATTTCCTTCAAATATTCTGCTTGTGCATGCAGTGAGTTTGTTAACCCTTGTGCTTTTTGTGTTTAACTTTGCTTTCTTCTCCACTGGGACATTAGCACAGGACTATGTCAGATTTAGGCTCTATCATATCATCCCATTGGGGCAATCAAGATGGTGGCTATAGCCCACACCATTCCTGCCCCCCCAATAGGAATGAATATGAACACTTACCTGGGCTGAGTGTTACTGCGAGCAGTGCAATGTGCCAGTGGCTGGATCGTATTTGTGTGACCTCTCGCCCTCTGAGGTCTATGGGGAGCTTTACACTGCTGCTTTCTCCAATTGGTATTATCACTTTTAGTGCAAAGTGCAGTAATCCGGGTATATTCAATCAGGTTTTCACATATGAGATGTGAAAGCTTATTCATTTGAAACTCATCTGAAAATATTGCCTGAATCTGGTTGCAATGGGTTACTGCCCTTTTATACTGCCTTATGAAGTAAACAGTTACCTTATTAACATATATTAACACAATGCCCTTTGCATTACCTTGGTCATTACATTCATTGTTACTTTGTAAACCAAGCTGTTACTGAATGCTACAAAATGTTTTTTTTTTTACAAAGTCACTACAATAAATGCTGCCCCTGTAGTTACTATTTAGCAGAGTAGTTGCCAATGGACATTGAACTTAGCCATCCTGAAACAGCACCAATATTCCCTAATTTTCAGGATAAATCCTCCTTAATGACCTCTTAATGAAAACGTTAATTGTCTGATTGCCATGCTAGCGTCAGTGCTTACTAGGTCATTGAATTTGAACATGTATGCAGATCAGATGTTCTGAATTCACTTGCTGCATGCTTGGTCAAGCTCAGTGACTCACAGTATTGAAGTTCAAAAACAGCCAGGAAGTTAGCATTTCTGAAAAGAGGTCTGCAATGCCAGTCTGGGTAATTTTCTTATGGCCGCTTTCCTTTGCAAGGACAGATGACCCAAAAAGTGACATTGAATTATATGAGTACTGTAGTCTGACTGGCTTGGAAAATGTTTTGGAACTCCATTAGCAAGGTCTCCCCACCATAGTTTCTAGCTTTGTTCCTTCCCCCCTGGTCTCATTCCTACTGCTCGAGGATGGGTCTGTGTATCTAGACTATAAAAAAATGACAAATCCAGTTGGGAGATTGGGCCCCTCTGGTATTGCCGGTATGTGTCTAGATCATGAAGTATAGAGATTTCACTAGCAGAGTCCCTGAGAAACAAAAGAAGCCATTAGCTGCTGAATGTAGCATCTACCAAACCCGTTCTGAGTTTTGGGTAAGCTACAGATTTTAAATGCTGATTATTTGTAATGAAATGTGTGCAATCCTGTTTAATTGTTTGTCAGGCTTTTTTTTATAAGGATCTTAATCATCAGTCCATATCTTATACCTAATCATTGTTTTTGATGCTGATTGTCTAATCTGTGTCTTACACCTAATCAATAATTCAAGCCAGCATAATAACATCAATAAAACATAATCATTCTTAAAACAGAGCTCTAGGCCAGACTTGTTTTAGTTTTGGATAAAGTGGGGGCAAGATGCTCTGCAAGATGCTGAACGCTTTCCCTTCACTTCTGGTTGTGTCGTGGGAACACCTCCTCCCTACCCAGAACTAAAAAAAAAAGGTTTTGCTTTGGAGGTCTGTTTTCAAGGACAACAAAGGTACCAACCTCCAGCTCGTGAACCACCTTTTTTTTATTAAAGAACAATGTTCTGTAGTTTTTTCCAGTTTATTGTACAAAGAACTGACAAAACAGCAAGTCAAGTAAAGAACAAAGTGACTTACAGTGCAAGAGGAGTAGAAAATAGCAGCCATTAAAGGAGAACTATGGGGTCAGTGTTTTTCCCCATAGTTCTCCTTAGGGTAACGGGAGGACACAAACTAGCGTCCTCCCGTTACCCTAAGCTCAGTATACCGTGAGCTACAGCTCACGGTATACTGAGACGCCGCAGCCGAAGCGGATCCCGACTTAGATGACGGGATCCGCCCAGCTGCGTGAGTGACAGCTGGCTCTGCCTATCTAGAGGCAGAGCCAGCTGTACCCGCCCCGTCCGTTCCGCCAGTCAGCGCTGTCAGATCGGAGAGGGGAATCCAGCCCCTCCCCTGTCATGGCAGAGAGCCGTGACAGGATCGAGAGGCGAGCGAACCCGGTATGTGTTCGCTCAACTCCCGATCTACTGAGCCGACCTGTGACAGTCTCATTGTCACAGGTCGGCTAGAACTATGAGGTGAGTGAAAAGCACTCACCTCATAGTTCTCCTTTAATCTCCTTGCTACAGACAAGTCAAGTGTGGACTCCCTATATAACCCCACGACATTTAGCATAACAGAATACAGTTTGCTAAAGTGGTTGGAATGTGATAGTTGTAAGTAAGCAATACATATAATAATAAACTAATTGATCATAAGAGAACAGCCGTCTGTGTTCATGAGCCACATTTACACATAAACAATGATGGTGAGCTACACTAAAAGTTATTTCACAGAGGTGTTTCCATTCCATGTTTTTGACACAGGATGGCTGATGGAAAATAGGTGATTGGACAAGAAAGCATTGCAGTGTAATTCAATGCCTGTAGTTCACGGTCCATTAAAGGAGAACTATGAGGTGAGTGATTTCCACTCAACCTAATAGTTCGAGCCGACGTGTGACAATAAAACTGTCACACGTTGGGTCAATAGATCGGGAAGTGAGTGAACACATACCGTCGCTCTCGCTCACTTCTCGATCCTGTCCCTGCAGAGAGCCATGACTGTCACTCACGGCTCTCTGCAGGGATTCTCCCCCCTCCCCGCTCCGTTCCTCCAGCGCTGACTGGAGGAACGAACGGGGGAGGGGCGGGTACAGCTGGCTCTGCCTCTAGATAGGCAGAGCCAGCTGTCAATCACGCAGCTGGGTGGCTCTGTCAGGATCCGTCCCGGTCTCAGTATACCGCGAGCTGTAGCTCGTGGTATACTGAGATTTGGTTCATGGGTGGACGCTAGTTTATGTCATAGGTCTCCTTTAACCTGAGAACAGGTAGCAGTCTGTAGATTAGAGGAGTTTCCATCTGTCTAAAGCTGGCCAATAGAATTTTTGTTCAAAAAATGTTTTTTCCAGAATGTTCTTTTGATTAACTGATAGGTAATGGGGTCAAATCAATGATCAATATCAAGCATAGAGGTAAAAAAACATTTAAGATTATTGTGGTTTTTGTTCGCGAAAACCAGTGGTCTAGCAGTGCTGAGCACACAGGTATTTAGATGGTGCCATATGTTGCTAGGAAATTTGTTGAACTTTAAGAGGAGAAGTGAATAGGGTAGCCAAGTTTTCAGATTAGGAAGGGTATTCCGGAGGAGAGCTTACAAGCATTGGAAGCAAACATCAAAGGGGTCAGAGGCTCATATGTAACTCACGAGCTGTTGGTTGGGAACCCCTCATACACCATATTTCGTATGTAATGTTTTTTTCTGTTTACTGACAGCACCCAACTGCTGGCAGCACAGGAGAACCTGCACAGGATGATGTGTTTGGGCCCGGACAGCAAAATTATGCGACCTTGCTCCACAAGGAGAGTTCTGTTGATGGTGTGAAAAAGGTAACAATGAATTTATGCCTAAAACACTGTTGGTTGCTTCGACTACATTATTTTATTTAGTCTTGTTTCACCTTGTGCCATGTCACTGGGAATAGTTCTCTACATGTAAAATGACATGCTACAGAGGAAACATACCAAGATAGATGCAGAGTAATTAAGATGTCTATGCAATGCAAATCTGACTGGGATGTGTTTATCAAAGTATTTTCTGTAAGTTTGAAAAGACATTTGCAACATGATTTTGTGATACATTTGTCACTATTGCAGCAATTTTTACTTTAACCATGCACACATTCTAGATCTGCTTAGAGGTACTTCTCAAACTGTTGGATTGCTAATGTTGTCCAGTAGATGGGAGAATTTAAAAAAGAAGCTAGACACACAACTATTCATGCATTGTAATGATTCTGCACCCGTCATTTTATGGCTTGGTTGCATTAATAAATATAGAGCAGTATTGCAGAGACCCAGGAGACAGTGCATTCGACACCACCTTGATATGTAAATTGATTTTCAGATGCATATGAGCAACGGACAGATGGGCCCACCGTCAAGATCTCAGAGCAACTATAGCCAGCTCCAGCATTACCCTGCCCAGCCATCAATGGTAAGATCTCCATGCCAAAGCAGCTGCCAACAGCCTCCATATTTTTAGAGTCAGTGTTTGCATATAAAGTGAGTGTTGTGCCTGCCATAGTTTGTATCTCTAAACAAATGTAATGCTGCTAAACAATACAAATACTCCCCAGGCCTAATCCTGCTTCTCCGCACTAAAAGAACTGAATTGTTTCGGGCCTGTTCACTCTCCAGACAGAATCTGGATGTGTTTCTGCATATGGATTTATGCACTGTATGTATTTTTGATGCGTTCTGAAGCTTTTTTTTTTAATTTTTATTGGCCTTGCTTGGGTTTTACATATGTTTCAGTGCATCCTGGTACATTTACCTGTGTTTTTGTGTGTTCCAGTGTGAAAAAATGCAGCATGCTCTATTGTTTTATAAGTTCTGGAACTGAACACATTGGTGTTAACTAGCCTCATTTAAAACCATTGAAATTACTGTGTGAGAGTTTTTAGTGCAGATTAAAAAACGTTGCGGTCTAGAGATGGTGTGAACAGGCATTT
>NW_017306302.1:2301225-2312339 GCF_000935625.1 Nanorana parkeri | reverse complement strand
ACACACACACACACACACACACACACACACACACACACACCCTATACCCAGGCTACAGACATTCACATATTAACAACTAGTAAATAAACTTTCAGACAAGCCCTTGCTGACCTCTGTAGCTGCAGGCACTGTAGACCTGTAGACCAAATCATCCTCCAAAGTTTACAGCAGAAGCATCAAAGTTGTTCATGCTCTTTTGGTAAGTCAGTTAATCCTACAGTGCCCTCTCACTGTACCTTCTTTGTGTTCCCAGCGTGTCTGCTTTTGTGTCCCTTAGTCATTGGAAGACTGCTGAATCACTTCTGGGAGAGGGGAAGCTGAACATCAATGCTTCTGCTGTGAGCTTTAAAGATGAATTGCTTTACAGTGCCTGCAGCTACAGAGAACAGTGAAGACTTGTTTTAATAATAGCTCATTTCCATCTGGTTGGGCATGTAAATATTTGATTGTTCATAACATGACAAAAGGTTGGCTTCAAAAATAAAGCAACATACGAGAAACAGATGGTATGAATGATTCTAGCCATCCTTTTTCCATTGCAGTTTATAAAATAAGTTGGTGTTATCGGTTGTATGGTTTATGGGTAACAATGCTGCTTTTCATTACATCCTAGTATTAAAATCAAGAACCACTGCTCCTAAAGTACATATTATCAAACAAGCATGACTTGTTTCTGATATGATCAGCTGGACAGGCCAAGGTTTGTAGGCAGCTGGCTGTTCCATGTATGTTCCAAGTTTTTCCATGCATTCGTGGCCTTTTTGAGTGTAGAGTCCTTACTGCTAGCACGCTTGAGACTTTTGTGGATGAATATCACATGTGGCCCTGCAGTTTGAATAGAATGTAACAAGCCAAGCCTCCAGTTACATGCTTGTGTTTACATTTTAGGTACGGATACGACTAGTGAAGGATCCTGAATTGGGCTTTAGTATATCAGGAGGTGTTGGCGGGAGAGGAAATCCCTTCAGACCAGGAGATGATGTAAGTATTTTGCTCTGCTGTATCTCTTGTCATGCAGATGGTACCACCAATATTTTATAACTCTAGCCCTAATTAGAGAATATATTTTTTTTGTTTTTATTTATAAAAAGTAGTAAAATAATTCTAATGTCACAGGACGCATTGTAGTCTGATGATCAATCAGGTCTATAGATAATACTGTCATAGTCATTTTGATCAATGGTTCCTTCTACACTCTTTGCAGGGCATATATGTTACAAGAGTACAATCTGAAGGACCGGCATCTAAACTTTTACAGCCTGGAGACAAGATAATACAGGTAACTATGAGCTCCTTAAACCACATGTATCTGCCATGGCACTCTGCAATGGCATTCAAGTATTTGAGGAAGACTAAAATGCCCATCAGCTTTATATTGGCGTATGCGTTCCTGTCGGAGATTTTGCCCTAACTTCTGTCCAGGTGACTGTTTGCACCAGAACAGGAAGTGACACAAAGTCTCCCTAGCAAGGCTCTCAGACAGTAATAAATCCCTGACAGAGGTTCTAACCTTTCCTTAGGTCTGCAAAATATGTATTTCAATTAGTTTCCTTGAAGTGCTGTAGTTTGCTTACTTCTCTTTTTCTTACTGAGCAATTCCGACTGAGTTTGGATATCAAAATGTTTTTTTTAATACAGGATTATGAATTGCATATAGAAATGTGTGCATTCATTTTTTTATTGCAATAGGATTCCTTTAAAATTATCACGTAATTTAAATTTATTGCTATTTGCTTTTATTGTGAGCACAGTTGTGATGACGTTCTTATCTTAGCTCCAATCTGATTTCAACTTTGTTTGCCTTGCAACATAATCTCAGTTCAGGTCTATTTTAACTTCACTATGATAATTTTAGAATAGCATGTTCTTATATTTCTACATGGGACTAAAAATGTGATCCGTTGTGAATGGCAGCCCCAGTCTCCAGAGCATCCCCTGCTGCCAGAGAACATCGCTGTCTCTCAAAAAATCTGTCTTTGTTAGCAGCATGGTCACACTGCAGTAGGTAACTGTCTGTCTTGCCAATGGCAGCACTGATTTGAATGGAACCAATTGCCACATGCACCTGGTCCCCTGGGGGATTAAAACCCCCTGTATAGCAGAACTCAGACCGCGAGAGGGAGAAGTGGCACAAGGAGACGGTCAGTTGTGCAGTGCTCATGTGGCAGCAAGGGACATGCTAATAGGAGGAGAAAGAAGAGTGACAGGGAGAGGAGCTCATCAGTCTGCTGGTTCTGAAACTATCCAGTCATAGGCTGAGGGAAGAGAGGACACCACTGTATTCCTAAACTGGGATTGGCATCATCCACCTGGCTGTGCTGTAAAATATCTCCCATATATGAATTTCATCTGCGTATTTAGTTTTTTTGCCTGAAGTTCAGCTTTAAAAGAGGAAGAGTTTACTAAGTGAGAAAGCGTGTAAACAATCTGTTAATTCTGTCTTGTGTATAATAGGGATGCACCGATACTTTTCAGATACCAGTGCCGATACTTGGCATTGTCAGGAGAACTACCAGGGTTGCAGCTGGGACCTGGCTCTGGCGCTCCACCACTGTCCTGAAATCATTAGTCTGTATTGTTTTAGAAAAACTGTCACATGACACTAAACAAAAATGTATCTGTACTTGTATCTGTGAGTACTTGGGCAAGTATCAGTACTTGTACTTGCAAAACTGGTATCGGTGCATCCCTAATATATGTTTATAAAAACAAATCATACATTAAAACAGAGATGTACAAATCCCAGGAGCTCTGTGTGCTCCTTACAAATGACAGCTGCCTCCTAACTTTTGAATTCTTCTCTAGTCTAGTCTTTGAGCTCGAAATGTATCTGTACTTGTACCGAGTACGGTACTTGCTATCGGTGCATCCAAAGTGTATAACAAAAGTTCCTTCCTCTTCTCAGGCAAATGGGTACAGTTTCCTGAATATCGACCATGGGCAGGCGGTGTCTTTGTTGAAGAAGTTTCAGAGCGCCGTAGAGATGATCATTTTACGGGATGGAGCCGTGTAAACCGCAAAGGCAATGAACTGAAAGCCAGCAATGTGTCAAGAGACTTAATTAGTATATTTTTCTATGTATATAAGAAAAAGCAACTTAGAAAACCATGCACTTGGAATTTTGATATTCAAGAAAAACTATTTGTACAGAAATGTTGTGAAAAATATGTGGTTTAGGGGAGTAAACCACTGCAGATAACGCAGCCGGGTTCCAAAGGCCTTGCTGCTCCGGTGTGAATGTTTGAGTAGTTTTGCCTACAAGAACAAACCTGTGTTGTTTTTGTACAGAATGTAGGTTTATTTTTGGACAAAGCGTGTTACTAAACTCTGTAAGATTTTACAAAATGAGCCTAAATTGTAGCGAGCAAGGGGGCGGAGGTCAGAACCGTCTCTACTGTAGCTATAAGTAATGTAGCTACATGTATGCCTTTCTCTCTTCACACCTGGTATCATTTTTATTTTTTTTAATACATTTTAAAAATCCACAACCACTTATCTCGAGGCAGACTGAGCCATGTTGGCTTTGCTATGTGTATAGAGTTTTGGCAGGCGATACAGCAAAGTGGCACTTTTTTTTTGGTTGGCTGGGTAATGTGGCCTCCTGTCCTATCTGGTATCCAGGGCCATGTCCGATATAAGTGGTTTTTATTTAGAATATAGGGTCTCATTAGAAGGATATTTTTTTTTAATTTTGGGCACCAGTGGCATTTTTTTTTATTTAGAAGTTCTGTATAAAAAAACAAGCTCTTCTGCATGTGTGAAGCACATTTTTATTGTCACAGTTTTCTTTTTTAAATAGAAACAAAGATTATGTAATGGGACATGTGTTTACATATTTTCCCAATCTGTTCTCATGTACCATAAAAGATGCTTTATGCTAGGCCTGGGCGGTACTACAAAAATGAAGTCAGATTGTGCCTACGCATGCAAACCTATGTGCGTGGTGCCTGAGAGCGTTTGGTTTTAAATTTATATATCCAAAGTTAACGACCTTAACGGATTCTTCTTGAAATCCACAGCTTTTTTTTTTCTTTTCTGGATTGAGTTTCTCCACTGTCCCATACACTGAAGTGCCAAGTCTGTGATGTAGGTAGCTAGCTACCAGCAGCTTGCATGATGGTTTGTGAAGCAAAGCCGTCTGTGATTTCAACCACCACACAAGCTGATATGACACCTCTATCATTTCTCTATCACATGGGACAGAGTGGCCTCTTGCCTTGCTAAATGTCTTGTGATTGGTGCTAGGTAACCAAAGTACGTGTGTAAAAACGTGACAGAAGGATGATTGAGAATAGCTGCAGGGTTTAGGAAGGGTCCCATGGACCTGTTGGTTTTTATTTAGTGGCAGCGATTGAAGGGCTCTTTCTACAGCAGGGAACATTGAAATGTGAACTTATATGAACTAGACTCATTAAAGGCTTTCTATAACTATATACTGTTTTAGTGATTTACCACAAGCTGCCTTTGTTCCTTGTTAATGTAAATATGTGGGGTTTTTTCTTATTTTATCTTTCACAAAGGAACATCATCCATGTCTATTTTTGTGTCTCTGGTATAAATGGGTAGGGATTGCAGTGCTTCTTAATGCATGGTTCATAACGACCAGGGATAAGTGCCATAAATGACCAATAACTGTTTATTTTAGGGCTGTTTCTTGGTTTTGTTTTGATTGGATCAATATTCTCACTTTGTGTAACTTTAGATATATGTGGGTCACTAATACAGCCCTGGGGTGTCCATTTTATCAGTTAAAATAAAGGCTATAATTATTGATTGAGTAGCAGATAAAAGCAATTACCAACGCTGATTGAGAAGTTTTAGCAATGCAAGAGCGATACGTTTTATGTGTTCATGGGTCAAAGGTGATATTGCACTTGAGTACTATGTCGTATGTGTTCCCCTATGTAATATAAGGCTTCACTGTACAGAAATAAACCACGTCCTAGTGTACAAATCATCTCCTCTCAATGGAGTCAGCTGGCCATTGCATAGACTGACCAATCAGTTGACGAGCATGGAGTTAGTACCGAGACACAAGTGGTTGCTTCCATCTGAACCCAGTCAGTATAAATAAGACTGGAAAGGAACCAGTTCAGGAATCTGTTCTAAATAGGTAATTACACTTTTTTTCTATACTCATTCTTATTGATTTTGTTATCTTTACATAAGAATCAAATATTTTGGAATATAACCACAGAAATGTTGCTGTATTTTGTTACAATGTACATGTTGAATGTGTTTAAACATGAGCAAATAGGTAATACAGACTTTCAAGATTTCATAATATTTTTAAGCAATTAACTAAAGAGGGGAACATGTTTTTATTTGTTGTTTTACATGGCATAAACATTTCATATGGCGGAGAGTCTAGACTCCCCCGTTATCATTTTAACATTTTTTTTATTGCATCAGTGTGTAATGGTTAACAGCCTATACCATTGTACGTCACTGTGTGAGAGCACAATTCATTCACTTCAACAGTTTTTGGTGTGGTTGTAAATCCAAACGACTATGCCTACTAATGGATTTTAATTCCTTGTAGAAATACTGTACATTTGCAATAGACTGACATACTAAAAATACAGTTGACCGTTGCAGTGGAGCTTGAGATGTCTCTAATGGTGGCTATGCTGTAACGGTGGTGTCTTACATTTGCAATAGGTTGGTAGCACATTTACAGTCTTAGGTGCTGTTTAAACCCGTCTTTGAATTATCAAACAGGCCATGCAGTGAGTGAAAGTATCACATGACACAGGTTTTTCTGGTGCGGTAATCTCCCTGTGTACAAGCTATCACAGTAGAGCACATCAGGAGCAATATGTACCATAAGGCACTTGTGGGACTTTGTCTAGGTTAACAGGCAGACAGCCTCAAGTCGCCAGATTTACAAGTTTTGCTTATCTTGTACTTTTACCTTGTTCAGTCATTAAACAGAAGTGTAGGGGTAATGGGGCTGTTCAGAGGCAACCCAAGACTCTCAGTTCCATTTCCCCTATCTTCTGTTTGGTGGTCTGCTGCCTCAAATCGTGTGTTCATGTTTTAGTTTGTGAAAAATAAATCTTATAGCCAATGGGGTGGAGACGGTACAAAAGGGTTCTTGAGCGCCTAGAGCAGCATGCTATCTAAATACAGCTCTGCTTTAAGAGACTGGAGTCACACAGGCAAGCTGCCCAGGACAATTTCCTTCAGATCCCTTTATCCTCCCTTGGTGGAACAGAGTAAGAGCTTGCACAGACAAGTGCAAGAAAGGAGGATTTGGCATGTATTTCTGAAGTGCCGAGCACTCCCAGCCATCTGATATGCTGGAAATCTATTTTTATTATCAGAGGTGTATAGAGTTGGCTTTGCTTCACTCTAACCTCAGCATGGGCTGTAATGTCTGCTTCCATTGCAGTTGCAGTCTTATGTAATAGCTTTCCAGCCATTTAGGTGTTAGTCATCCATTCCATACTCCATCTAAAGGTAGCTGTTCATAGAGGCTATTGTAAGCTCTCTTTCTCCCTCTCCCCTCTCATAGCTCTTCTGTGATCCCCCCTAGCTAACAAAGAGAACACACAAAAGAAGCATCACTCCGCCACGGCTCATGAAAGGAATGAGCCAGGTGCTTGCTGCTGGGAGCATGTCCTCGCTCCAATATGAGCCCATACAAACAGAAGAAAAGCTGGCTGCACATCGGATTCCACTGGGATAGTTTATTGGGTGGGAGTGGACCTTTGCAGGATGCCAGTGAAGTGGTACAAGATTCAATAAACGATCCCAGCCAAATCCATCGTGCGGCCCGCTTTTCTCTGTTTGTATGTGCCCCCTCTACATAGCAGCTGTGAAAACTCAGACTGGAACCCAGACTTTTTAAGGTAAAGTCCATTCATAGTGTATGTCTGGATGGAGAGGCATCCGAATTCCTTTCTTCATTACCTGAAACCCTTTTTTTTTAAATTTGCTTAATAAATAAATAATTCCAGACAATGGAGTAAGGAGGGATTTAGGAAACTAAAGTTGTTTTTTACACAGAGTTCTCACAGTTGCTATGTATGTAATGCTATAGAGCTATGATATGAGAGAAGGAGCAATAAATAATTACCAGCCTCTATACACAGTTATTATCAGATGGGATAGTAAGAGTAATGGCTTGGTTACTTTAGTATTCAAAATGAAATACTGCTATGTTTTTTTCTCTCTACAAGAACTGGATGGGTGTTTATTATACCGCATTTGTGCCCATATACAAATGCCAAGATTCATTATGTGTAGGAGGTTCATTAAGCAGGGAAGAGTCTTCTGAGGATAAACTGGCCAGGGCCTCAAGTATGGCTACCGTTACCTTCTGTTGTACCCAGTTCTTCTTGAAAATGTCATTTCACACTTGCTGTATACTGCTTTTTTTGCTCATTGGTTAACTTTGTTTCCCAGGTATCAGAAGGATTCACGCACCTTATGGATATTAAGCAAAAGTTTTATGGAAAGATATTTTTTAACAAAAGATGAACTGCATATTTAATTAGGCTCTCTTCCAGTGGAGCCAGAGGTATCATGAAATGCACAGTGTGGTGTGTGTGTGTACGGTTTAATACTGTAACTTTGTGTACAGTGTATTATGGGTAATAAGGCCTCGGGCCTCATTTGTGTAAACCCCAACTATGCAGAGATGCTCATTGTTGAACTATATATGCATCCAATGCACATCACACACCATCATTGTCTTGTAATCTAAGGTCAACGAAATTGAACTGCAAATCTCTCACTATTTATTATGTAAATAGCCTGTTATGTTTTTATTTTTGTTTCCTGACTTGTGTTAAAAAAAAAAATGTACATACTTTTAAGGCCTTCTATGGATTTGCAAAACATAGCAATAACGCAAAGACAAAACTCAAGCCCAGCTTTCTTGGTTAGGTATGCTGTGCAGTTTTATTTTTCATGAAATCTTTCTTGGCAACAGCAATGTAATGTTTTAATGATCAGCATTTATTCTACATTCCAATTTTTTGTATATAAGTAAATTGTTTCTCAAGTAACACATGAAAATTAGAGAATAAACTAATGCTCTTACAAACTGTTGTGCAGTTATTATTTTACAATGTTCTGTGCTTTGAACTGCATCCTTATAGAAATTGTTATACATTGGCAAGTGTAAAATGTGAAAATCTTTAGAGAAGTTTCAGACTTCTATCCTCTGTTCAAAATGGTGTCAGGTTCTTAAATATAATGTTTCTTATCAATTAAGAATTAAAATAAACTAGATAGAAGCATGAAAGATTTTCAGAATGGTTTAGCCTTTGATTAGAAACCTAAGTGCCATACAATTCAAACTTCCCATAAAGTTTTGTCTTTAATGAGTATAAAATTACCTCCCAAATTCTCTTCTCTACATAGAACTAGTAGACTTTTTAATCATTCTAGAACTTGCTTTTAAAATGAAAAACAAACACTATTATTAGTCAAATTAAAATGGTTGATCCCTTACTGAGAGTAGCGCCTCTAAACTCACCACTAGTTCAGAACCCAGAGCTCCTAATAGTTATGCTAGACCCATTCATTCCAACTCGTCCTGAGACCAGTAGTATTGGTAATAAACAGAATACTCATACACAGGTTTCATACAATGTTCCTATTATTTAATAGTATAGAGGGAAGATATGGACTCAGGGACCACAAACCATTCCAGTAGACGACCTGACACAACCGAATATGAAGTACAACATTTTTTTTAGGGCTGACACCAATAAACTTCCTAAAAGAAGACGAAATAAGGGACAAGAACAAAATAAATAGTTACTTTCTGCGTATCTACTCATGAGCTTTCCTTACGCAATAAAGGTCTCTGTTTTGCACTTGACTACCAACCAAATCCTTTTTTACTTTTCCAAGATCTTAAAGCAGACCTTTACCCATATTTGTGAAATAACAACAAACACACCTTTTAGAACTGTTTAGTAATGACAATCTACAAACGTATACTTCTAGATAATTGCCGGCTTTGTATTCTTTGCATATCTTATTTCTCTTTTCTTCCCAAGTCTTCTGACAGCCATGTTTACGCATGTTTACTAAGCGCAGATTACTAGCTCTCCTTTGACTTCCTGGATTACTGGCACATGTGACTAGGACATGTGACCATGCACATCATCTCAGGGAAGGAAAATGCCTTTCTCTGAGATGTTGTGAGATTTCCCAGCAATGCTCTGCTGATAAGGCAATCCCAGTGTGCATTGCTTTGGCAAACTGAAGTCTTTTTGCCCTTTCAAAGCAGGAAGTGAATGCTCTGCAAGTGTAAGTATTTCATAATCACAGTATTTTACACCTGACATGTCTGTTATTATTACTCATCATACATAGAGGGATGCATTGGGAGAATTTGATTTTTGAGTGTAAAGGTCCACTTTAATAAAGATATTCACAATTGACAGTTAAACAATATTATAGTTTGCAACAGCATATGAATAATATCCTTCCCTGGAACCAGGTCCATTCCAACCCACTTCCAGTTATGCTAGTGGGATTTATGAATCCCAGGACATTGCTTTACTGGACATATTGGAAACGATTTGGCCGATATAATTGTATTCAATTATTTAGAAACGCTCTTTTTTTTCTTTCCCCCAGAAATCTCGCATACCTGTTTCTGTCCAAGTCAATTTTCTAACTACAGTAAACTCCCCATTATCCAGCATCCACTGGGATTGGTAGATTCTGGATAAATGTTTCTGGTTGCTTGAGAGTTACTATTAAAAATAGGTCTAACCAATGCCATACCCCATGCTATACCAAAACATAAACTCTGTATTGACTGCATATTAATATTGAAATGCAAATTAAGACAAATAGACACACGATCATTTCCAGGATAATACATGCTGCAGATCAGCAAAACAGTGAGTACACAGGGGATTTTTTTTTCTGGTTTGTTGAATACCGGATAACAGAGTTTACTGTAAATGAAAAGGAGGGATCATTGTAGTCCAAAATAGAACTGACTGCATAAGAGTCTGAACGTTTATAGATGGCTTCACTTATCTGGTTCTTAAGTGCTCTTACCAGAGTACAAAATAGAATTGAAATCTATAGGATCAAGCTTTGACCAAAAATATTATATTATAAATAAAAAAGACTGAGCCTTCCTGTGCAAGGTTCTTTTTGACACTTCATACTGCTATCACCTGCCCAAAATTCATACAAGGAGCATATTGCCACCAGGCCTGCCTATAATAGCCAGTATGAATAGCTTTACCAACGGCCTTTCATGATAAATTGATATCTTTGTGCAGCTGATAGAAATAAACCTCCCCTCTTATATTAAAGACTCCAAGCAACTACTTGATACCCTTAAGAACTACAGATGGAGCCCTTCTTATGCTTGGTTATGACTAGATGCATGGTCTCTATACACGTCCAGTCCACACCATGTAGACCTTATTGCTTTGAGTTACCATCTTAAGGTGCCCATACACCTTACAACCATCACAGGACTTTTGTCTTGCGATGGTTGTAATGTAATAAAAAAAAACGTACGATCTGCCCATCTTGGACAGGCAGATTGTACTTGCGATCATCGCAAGCCCGCCCCCTTGAGGGGCTGGCTTCTGATGACTGCAATGCTGAACGGGCAGTGTGCGCTTGCACACACCAGCCCGTGTGGCATTTGTCTTACGAGCAGGCCCCAAATCCGCCGACAATAGTACGATTCTCGGTAGGTTTTCGAGCCTGCACGTAAGACAAAAGACGTGCGACCGTACAGTAGAAACGGTTGCACGCCTTCCATACACCTGCCGATTATCGTACAATCGTGGGATTTCCCGCAATTATCGTAGATAATCGGCAGGTGTATGGGCACCTTAACACAGTAGACATAAATCCTTAACAGTACAAAACTCACTCTGGAACATAATTCTTTCAAATTCTTAGAAAATTGCTATTTACAGATACAAGGCAAAGGCATGGGAGCTAATCATGCTCCCAGTTATGCAGATTTGACTATAGGATATTGGGAAGATCTTTTTATTTGGCATCACAATCGTTTCCTGTCCCACATTATCTTTTACAGCAGACATAGATGACATCATTGTCATCTGGGATGATGACCCCCCCCCCCCAAGGAACAAAACACTTTTGGTGTT
>NW_017306302.1:2300202-2301129 GCF_000935625.1 Nanorana parkeri | reverse complement strand
TTTGGAATAAGGCCCCCCCCCCCCAAACTAATAATCGACTTTGGTATTTCTTTCACAAGTCGGCGGCACCACTATTTTGCAGCTGTAAAGTTGTGGGCTCGAGAATTATATTAGAAGTAATTACATCCTGATCGTTGATATGCAAAGGTTGAAGATGCTTGGCAAATGATTTCACCGAGCCTTGCAACTCCCCACTATAAATCTCTGTACATTTCCCCTGTGTGTCATTAAAACAGAAATATCATCTCTGTTGCCTCTTCCTATAGTGAAGGTCTTTGTTCCTATAATGTCAGTCCAGCTCAGCCTCCTGTTGTTAAATTTGATATAAATGGAAGTAGAAATGTTCATAAATAAAAAAAGACAAATCAGAATTTCCGTTAGAATGCTTATTCGGAGTAATAAAATAGTCCATGAATCCTCCTTTTTCAGCTGCAAAGGGATTTATTATTGCAATCATCAGAGACCTGCAATCATTTTTTTATTAACTTTATTTGGAGTATACAAAGTGCACACTCCATTCAGGTCTCTGCACAGCAGCAACATGCACTGTGAAAAAATGCCGCAAGTGTGCTCAATGCTGCCCCAGTGGTGACTGATGTTCAGTTGCTGCTTATGGTGTGAACGAGCCCTAAGTAACACAGAGCTCAGTGACTTTATTTTCTTGGAAGGTCATGCATAGTACAGTTGAATGCAGCCTCAGAAGTGAAATACTGCACACAGGGAAGACTGCCTTGTTTACCTCTACTAACTGCCACGAAAACTACTGTAACTGTATAGATACAGGAGCATATAAGCACTTAAACTTTATCTAAAGCCTACAATGTTTTTTCCTGTAGTTTTAGAGAGCTGGAGGATGTGTAAATCCCCTTTAAGGTTCCTCAGAAGAGGAAGGTTCTCTGAGGGTACAACTATGCCTGGCAGTTTAGG
>NW_017306302.1:2293438-2300106 GCF_000935625.1 Nanorana parkeri | reverse complement strand
GTGATTGGCCCATTGTGCTGTCATTTGGAAGCTCCTCACCATCTAATAGTCTGATTGGTGAACTATGTGAGCAGTGTTACATTCCCCAACAACAGCTCAGGAAGCCAACGAGGAAGCTTTTAGGAGGAAAGTGCTCTGCAGCGATCTACCAGAAAATTGACAGGCTATGTGGCACATTCTATTGAAGCAAAGAAAAGCTGAGGTGCACAGCAAGAGAGGAATAGGGCCTCATGCACACTACGTACCAAAACCTTGAGTTTTGGTGCGTTTGGAGCTCATTGCTAAACCCACCTGGACTTGTAATGCTTTTCTATGACTGAAGGCACACCTAGGCGTCCAGCCCAGCAGCGTCTAGGTGCCTTCGGTCTAGGTCAGTGTACCCAAAATAGAAATTTCTGCATTCTGGGTCTGACTAGCCCAGTTTTATGTGGCGAAACGCATGTAAACACGTGTAACTGCGACAGCCCAGCACAGAAAAAAGTGATCTGGAAAGCATAAAGTTGTTTGTACTTACCAGATAACTTCTGTTGGGCTTAAACACAGCCTGCTAGTGTGCATAAGGCCTTAGTGAGAAAGTTAAACTGTCAGAGTGATTTGCCATGAAGTATCAGCCACAATTATGTGCTACTTACCAAAATATCTGATAAATAGACCTATTGCTATTGTCACCTTCCCCATTCAGGGCTGAGACTCTCTTACTAGCCCACCCACTGGCCCCAGCAGCCTAGCTCACCCTCTGCTCTGTCGGTCTAAGCTCCTACGAGTCATGCCTCTAATGCATGTTATTGGACGAGAGGGCGCTGGGGGACATACCATCGCTGGGGCGGAGAAGGGGAGCGGCTGCAGGGACCGGTCTAGCAGCTCCGAGGTTCAGGTGATGATATCTTTGTTATTTTCGTCCCTGGAGGAAAACGAGCAGTTAACCCTTCTGGTAGCCCCACTGCAAGAGTTAGGAATATGCATGCCCTGGAGATATCCAGTAGTAGTCCGTTCTCTTCTTTCTCAATGAGCCACTTTGTGTCTGTTTAACGTTTTCTGTCCGAACATTTATTTTGCAGACACTTGTGATTGTAACTACTGGCTAATGAGGGTGCAGCAATTTCTTTACATGAGATAAATATCTTGTTATAGAAGTAAGTTGGAGTTGTATTCTGCGGTTCTTCACCGCACAAGTGGGCATTGAGCTGTCAATGACAAATGCCTTGGCTCGGCTTCATTAGTGAGGACAACACAATGGTTTGTTCATGGTCGGATTCCAGCAGTCTGTGCTGCATCCTGGAATGTGTAGAACACCAAATACAGAATGTGGACTGTGGACTATTTTGTTACAAATAGTGTGGCTAGCTTTCTGCCCACAAAGAGATGGAACAAAGTTTGGATTTCACAGGCTTTGAAGGAAATCGTGTCCTATAGCTAAACTGAAGTCTACGATCTCTTCTTAAAGACAATCAGTCCTGATGGGCTCATAGAGACACTGTCACCTGTCTGCCCATTACCGGCAAAGTAACTGTTTCTATGCAAAGCTCACCCCCGATCACTTTATATGCACCTCTTCAATGTTCCCCCATCCTTCCACTCCTTCCTCTGCCACCAAAATACCCCGTGCTGTCACCCCCTTATTGGCTTAATGATTGACCTATAAGAGTAGCCATGTATTTACTTAGTTATGTAACAGCTCTTGTGCCTAGCGATTGGTCCAATAATTCCCTCCTAGTGATTCTCCGTGCCAGTAGGCATGCAAACTAGGTTTAAGACTGTGTTAGGGATTATGGTCAGGCCCATCAATGGCATTATAAAAGAGCCGTCGGGTACACAACCGCACAAATAGCAGTCGTGTTGCCCATTGGAAACCAAATTGGTAATTCTATGCCATCAAAGCATATATTCCTATACACCAGCCTGGCAATGTACAACCCCAATTCCAAAAAAGTTGGGACGCTGTGTAAAATCTACATAAAAACAGAATGCAATGATTTGCAAATCTCATAAACCCGTATTGTATTCACAATAGAAAATAGAGAACATATCAAATATTTAAGCTGAGAAAATGGACCATTAAAAAAAAGGTAAATATGAAATTGGCAGCAACACGTCTCACAAAAGTTGGGACAGGGCAGGAGATAGCTGGCAAAGTGAGAGGTACTAACAAGGAAGAGCTGGAAGAACATTTGGTATCTAATTAGGTTAATTGGCAACAGGTCAGTAACATGATTGGGTATAAAAAGAGCATCTTAGAGAGTCAGAGTGTCTCGGAAGTAACGATGGGCTGAGGTTCACCAATCTGTGAAAAGCTGCGTCTAAAAATGGTTGAACAATTTCAGAATAATGTTCCTCAATGTAAAATTGCAAATACTTTAAATATATCATCATCTACATTACATAATATCATCAAATTCAGAGAATCTGGAGAAATCTCTGTGCAAGGGACAAGGCTGAAACGCAATATTGGGTGCCCATGATCCTCGGGTCCTCAGATGGCACTGCATTAAAAACAGGAATGATTGTGTGATGGACATCACTGCATGGGCTCAGAAATACTTCCAAAAATCACTGTCTGTGTACAGAGCTCGCAGTGCCTTCCAATAATGCAAGTTAAAGCTCAATTATACAATGAAGATGCCCTATCTGAACATGATCCAGAAACACCGCCGTCTTCTCTGTGCCAAAGCTCAATTAAAAGGGTCTATCGCAAAGTGGAAAACTGTTATGTGGTCAGATAAATCGTAAATTTGACATTCTTTTTGGCAACCATGGGCGCCTCATTCTGTGTTTGTTGTCATTTTAAAGATACAGGTAAAAGTCCACTTTAAATGGGTCCTAAACAGGGGCGGACTGGGCAGGGTGGCAATTGCCCCCCGGGCCTCTCTGATACCTTTGCAGACGGCCCCCGCCGCAAGCACTTCATCTCTCCCCTCTCGGCTGCTGCAGCAGAGCGGCCAAGAGGGGAGAGATTAAGTGCTTGCGGCTGCTGTGAGGAGAATAGAACAAGATGCTCGGCTGCCTTCGACTGTGCCCGCTTCGATCGGCCGCCACGGCAGTTTCCTTCGCCCACCTCAGCTGTCATTGGTGGGAGAGGAAGACTGCCGAACTGCAGTTGGCCGGCTTCTGCTGCGCAGGAGAGAGAGCACATGGAGCCGGCTGGACGTGTAGGAAAGCTCGCTGCTCCCCCCACCATCACCAGAAGAAGAAGAGGTCAGAGCAACTCTAAGTCTGTGTACTGTCTTTGTGACCTCTGCACTGCGTTACATACGGACACCTTGACCTCTGTACTGTGCGTCACACCCTGACCTCTGTACTGTGCGTCACACCCTAACCTCTGTACTGTGCATCACACACTCACCTCTGTAGTGTACTGACCTCTGTACTGTTAGTCACACCCTGACCTCTACTGTGCGTCACACCCTGCCCTCTTTACTATGCGTCACACCCTGACCTCTGTACTGTGCGTCACACCCTGACCTCTGTACTGTGCGTCACACCCTGACCTCTGTACTGTGCGTCACACCCTGACCTCTGCATCACACCCTGCACTGTGCGTCACACCCTGACCTCTGCACTGTGCGTCACACCCTGACCTCTGCATTGCACTCTGCGTCACACCTTGACCTCTGCACTGTGCGTCACACCCTGACCTCTGTACTCTTAATTACACTCCATTCCAGTGGGCCTCTGGGTGTTACTCAGGGCCGGCCATAGGGGTGTGCGCGCTGTGCGGCAGAGAGAAGCACGCAGCTGTCAGGATGGCCGAGCAGGGAGGAGATCGGAGCCGCTGTCATCCTGTCAGTTTCAGAATGACAGCGGCTCTGTGCGTGGCAGGGCGGGGGATTTGGGTCCTCCGTGTGAGAAGGACAAACACTGGAGCGATCGTCTGATCACTCCAGTGTTTGTAAATAACTGGGGACACATAGTAGTATGTGTCCCCAGTTATGAATGAACAGGCTGTGATTTACATCACAGCCTGTTCATTCAAGATTTCCTCAATGGGGAGAAGCACTCAGCACAGAGGCTCCTCCCCATTCAGAAGCTGCTGATAGTACAGAGGCTTCCCATTCATATTTACTGAGTGCTTCCTATTCAGTGAGTGCTGAGGCTGCTGAAAAAGAAATTGAGGATTTGGTGTCCTCAATTTCTTTTCTATTTTAAAAGGGAAATGTCAGCGGTCTGTTTGGACCCCTAATATTTTCCCGAAGCCCCCCAACAGTAAAAAAATAAATATAAAAAATATGTATATTTATAAAATGTAAAACATTATTTTAAAAAAGTGAAAACTGCCCCCCCCTTCCCCACACGCATATTATTAGACATGTGCGAAGACTAAAAATTAATTTCGGATCAAAAGAACGAAAACTAAAAACGTTTTCATTTGTTTCATCAAACAAAACACATTTATGCTATTTTGGATTCAGCCATTGGCGTGTTCTGGAGGCAAGGCCGCATGACGTCATATAACACCGCACGTGTTGGGTGCCGCCATCTTGGTGTATATCTAGGTATACACCAAGATGGCGGCGCCTATATCGGCGTCTGATGTCACGCATGCAAGATGTCATGTAACGTCATGCTCTCCGCCTCCAAGATGGCGGCACGCATTCGCAGAACGCGCCGATCGCCAAAATGGCCGCCACACATTCTCAAACAAATTATTATGTGCCCGAATACATTTTTCGTATATTCGGGCAAATAGTAATTCATTAATTTTACAAGTAGTCTGGGTTTTGTGTTCTGTTTTTTATTTTTACTTTTCTAGATATACTTACTTGAAGAAAGGGTCGGCAAGACAAGCTGACACTTTATTTTTATAGACTCTATTTTAGTTTGACATTTATTGTTTATCACTTGTTTGCCTTCTGATGTTTTATTTAATAAGAATACTTTTATTGCGCCTACAAGTTTAATACCCTTGAATAAAAGTTTTATTTTTATCATACTTTTTAATATGTTTCTTTGGGGCTTAACAAAATAGGAGTCTTTAAATGGTGCGGATATCGGGGAAATGGGTGTGGCTACTGAAGGGTGTGTAGGGTTGCCACCTTTTCTTCAAGCGAAACCCGAACACTCTAGTAGCCCCTATCTTGATTTTGGTTGCCCCTGTCTGCCTAACATCTTGTGTCTGGGTTTCTGCTGCCATGAAACCCGGACACAGCATTCAAAACCCGAACTGTCCTGGTGAATCCTGGACAGGTGGCAACCCTAAGGCTGTGGCCACTGAGGGGCGCTGTAAAGCTTTCTCGCACAGGGAGCCTAAAGGCCTAAGGCCGGCCCTGGTGTTACTTGCCCCCTGGGCCAAAAGTTGCCAGTCAGCCCCTTTTCCTGAGGATGTAAAAGCGCCCTTCCTTGACCTGTTCTTTTCCCGCCCCAAAAAATCCCCTTTTTATTTTACGCTTTATTTACAGCAAGAAAAAAAAGTTAACTAAAAAAAATAATTGTGACAGTGCGGAAATACAAATCACTAAATTAAATAAACTACCCTAAATACAGCCCCCACATACTTTTTCGCCAAGCAGCTCAGTTATGAAAAAGGGTTTCCATTCTGACTAAATGAATTTCACCCGAGTCACCGCATTCCTATCACTGTCATTGGGGACTGAGCATAGACCATAGAGGTGTGCGGTCCTCCACCCGCATAGAGCGTCTCCCGTTGCTGGCTGCAGACCTCAGAAAATGTGTAGAGATCCCGCTCCCACGCCCCGTGCTGTTATTGTGTGCGGCCACTAGAGAGCGCTCGCCGGTGTTCCGGACGCAGCGAGTCTTCGGAGGATGTTCTATCCGAGGCTTTGCTTCGGCTTGCTGGTTGAAGCTCTGAGGCGGGAGCGCACCAGTGTTCGTCCGGCTCCTGTCATCACCTCCGCCATGAGTACCGGGCCCACCACGGTGATTCAGATCACCAACCTGTCCGCCGCTGTCACCAGCGAGCAGATGCGGACCCTCTTTTCCTTCCTGGGGGTCGTGGAGGAGCTACGGCTGTACCCACCCGAGTGAGTGTGGAGGGCCGCTGTGTGTATCAGTGATGGAGCAGTGGGGGTGAGGAGCACTGTGCTGTGGGTATCAGTGATGGAGCAGTGGGGGTGGGGAGAATTGTGCTGTGTGTATCAGTGATGGAGCAGTGTGGGTGGGCAGCACTGTGCTGTGGGTATCAGTGATGGAGCAGTGGGGGTGGGCAGCACTGTGCTGTGTGTATCAGTGATGGAGCAGTGGGGGTGGGGAGAATTGTGCTGTGGGTATCAGTGATGGAGCAGTGGGGGTGGGGTGCTGTGTTGACAGGGATGCACAGTGATGAGAGTGCTGGATGTGCTGAGTATCAAGGTAATGAAGCAATAATGAATGGACAGTGCTGTGTAGGTCATGGTGAGTCTACAGAGGGTGCACGGCGCTGTGTACGTCACGGGTGAGACTACAGAGGGTGCACGGCGCTGTGTAGGTCACGGTGAGACTACAGAAGGTGCACGGCGCTGTGTAGGTCACGGTGAGACTACAGAGGGTGCACGGCGCTGTGTAGGTCACGGTGAGACTACAGAAGGTGCACGGCGCTGTGTAGGTCACGGTGAGACTACAGAGGGTGCACGGCGCTGTGTAGGTCACGGTGAGACTACAGAAGGTGCACGGCGCTGTGTAGGTCACGGTGAGACTACAGAGGGTGCACGGCGCTGTGTAGGTCACGGTGAGACTAC
>NW_017306302.1:2284012-2292071 GCF_000935625.1 Nanorana parkeri | reverse complement strand
TGAGTGCTGAGGCTGCTGAAAAAGAAATTGAGGATTTGGTGTCCTCAATTTCTTTTCTATTTTAAAAGGGAAATGTCAGCGGTCTGTTTGGACCCCTAATATTTTCCCGAAGCCCCCCAACAGTAAAAAAATAAATATAAAAAATATGTATATTTATAAAATGTAAAACATTATTTTAAAAAAGTGAAAACTGCCCCCCCCTTCCCCACACGCATATTATTAGACATGTGCGAAGACTAAAAATTAATTTCGGATCAAAAGAACGAAAACTAAAAACGTTTTCATTTGTTTCATCAAACAAAACACATTTATGCTATTTTGGATTCAGCCATTGGCGTGTTCTGGAGGCAAGGCCGCATGACGTCATATAACACCGCACGTGTTGGGTGCCGCCATCTTGGTGTATATCTAGGTATACACCAAGATGGCGGCGCCTATATCGGCGTCTGATGTCACGCATGCAAGATGTCATGTAACGTCATGCTCTCCGCCTCCAAGATGGCGGCACGCATTCGCAGAACGCGCCGATCGCCAAAATGGCCGCCACACATTCTCAAACAAATTATTATGTGCCCGAATACATTTTTCGTATATTCGGGCAAATAGTAATTCATTAATTTTACAAGTAGTCTGGGTTTTGTGTTCTGTTTTTTATTTTTACTTTTCTAGATATACTTACTTGAAGAAAGGGTCGGCAAGACAAGCTGACACTTTATTTTTATAGACTCTATTTTAGTTTGACATTTATTGTTTATCACTTGTTTGCCTTCTGATGTTTTATTTAATAAGAATACTTTTATTGCGCCTACAAGTTTAATACCCTTGAATAAAAGTTTTATTTTTATCATACTTTTTAATATGTTTCTTTGGGGCTTAACAAAATAGGAGTCTTTAAATGGTGCGGATATCGGGGAAATGGGTGTGGCTACTGAAGGGTGTGTAGGGTTGCCACCTTTTCTTCAAGCGAAACCCGAACACTCTAGTAGCCCCTATCTTGATTTTGGTTGCCCCTGTCTGCCTAACATCTTGTGTCTGGGTTTCTGCTGCCATGAAACCCGGACACAGCATTCAAAACCCGAACTGTCCTGTTGAATCCTGGACAGGTGGCAACCCTAAGGCTGTGGCCACTGAGGGGCGCTGTAAAGCTTTCTCGCACAGGGAGCCTAAAGGCCTAAGGCCGGCCCTGGTGTTACTTGCCCCCTGGGCCAAAAGTTGCCAGTCAGCCCCTTTTCCTGAGGATGTAAAAGCGCCCTTCCTTGACCTGTTCTTTTCCCGCCCCAAAAAATCCCCTTTTTATTTTACGCTTTATTTACAGCAAGAAAAAAAAGTTAACTAAAAAAAATAATTGTGACAGTGCGGAAATACAAATCACTAAATTAAATAAACTACCCTAAATACAGCCCCCACATACTTTTTCGCCAAGCAGCTCAGTTATGAAAAAGGGTTTCCATTCTGACTAAATGAATTTCACCCGAGTCACCGCATTCCTATCACTGTCATTGGGGACTGAGCATAGACCATAGAGGTGTGCGGTCCTCCACCCGCATAGAGCGTCTCCCGTTGCTGGCTGCAGACCTCAGAAAATGTGTAGAGATCCCGCTCCCACGCCCCGTGCTGTTATTGTGTGCGGCCACTTATGTGTCCCCAGTTATGAATGAACAGGCTGTGATTTACATCACAGCCTGTTCATTCAAGATTTCCTCAATGGGGAGAAGCACTCAGCACAGAGGCTCCTCCCCATTCAGAAGCTGCTGATAGTACAGAGGCTTCCCATTCATATTTACTGAGTGCTTCCTATTCAGTGAGTGCTGAGGCTGCTGAAAAAGAAATTGAGGATTTGGTGTCCTCAATTTCTTTTCTATTTTAAAAGGGAAATGTCAGCGGTCTGTTTGGACCCCTAATATTTTCCCGAAGCCCCCCAACAGTAAAAAAATAAATATAAAAAATATGTATATTTATAAAATGTAAAACATTATTTTAAAAAAGTGAAAACTGCCCCCCCCTTCCCCATACGCATATTATTAGACATGTGCGAAGACTAAAAATTAATTTCGGATCAAAAGAACGAAAACTAAAAACGTTTTCATTTGTTTCATCAAACAAAACACATTTATGCTATTTTGGATTCAGCCATTGGCGTGTTCTGGAGGCAAGGCCGCATGACGTCATATAACACCGCACGTGTTGGGTGCCGCCATCTTGGTGTATATCTAGGTATACACCAAGATGGCGGCGCCTATATCGGCGTCTGATGTCACGCATGCAAGATGTCATGTAACGTCATGCTCTCCGCCTCCAAGATGGCGGCACGCATTCGCAGAACGCGCCGATCGCCAAAATGGCCGCCACACATTCTCAAACAAATTATTATGTGCCCGAATACATTTTTCGTATATTCGGGCAAATAGTAATTCATTAATTTTACAAGTAGTCTGGGTTTTGTGTTCTGTTTTTTATTTTTACTTTTCTAGATATACTTACTTGAAGAAAGGGTCGGCAAGACAAGCTGACACTTTATTTTTATAGACTCTATTTTAGTTTGACATTTATTGTTTATCACTTGTTTGCCTTCTGATGTTTTATTTAATAAGAATACTTTTATTGCGCCTACAAGTTTAATACCCTTGAATAAAAGTTTTATTTTTATCATACTTTTTAATATGTTTCTTTGGGGCTTAACAAAATAGGAGTCTTTAAATGGTGCGGATATCGGGGAAATGGGTGTGGCTACTGAAGGGTGTGTAGGGTTGCCACCTTTTCTTCAAGCGAAACCCGAACACTCTAGTAGCCCCTATCTTGATTTTGGTTGCCCCTGTCTGCCTAACATCTTGTGTCTGGGTTTCTGCTGCCATGAAACCCGGACACAGCATTCAAAACCCGAACTGTCCTGGTGAATCCTGGACAGGTGGCAACCCTAAGGCTGTGGCCACTGAGGGGCGCTGTAAAGCTTTCTCGCACAGGGAGCCTAAAGGCCTAAGGCCGGCCCTGGTGTTACTTGCCCCCTGGGCCAAAAGTTGCCAGTCAGCCCCTTTTCCTGAGGATGTAAAAGCGCCCTTCCTTGACCTGTTCTTTTCCCGCCCCAAAAAATCCCCTTTTTATTTTACGCTTTATTTACAGCAAGAAAAAAAAGTTAACTAAAAAAAATAATTGTGACAGTGCGGAAATACAAATCACTAAATTAAATAAACTACCCTAAATACAGCCCCCACATACTTTTTCGCCAAGCAGCTCAGTTATGAAAAAGGGTTTCCATTCTGACTAAATGAATTTCACCCGAGTCACCGCATTCCTATCACTGTCATTGGGGACTGAGCATAGACCATAGAGGTGTGCGGTCCTCCACCCGCATAGAGCGTCTCCCGTTGCTGGCTGCAGACCTCAGAAAATGTGTAGAGATCCCGCTCCCACGCCCCGTGCTGTTATTGTGTGCGGCCACTAGAGAGCGCTCGCCGGTGTTCCGGACGCAGCGAGTCTTCGGAGGATGTTCTATCCGAGGCTTTGCTTCGGCTTGCTGGTTGAAGCTCTGAGGCGGGAGCGCACCAGTGTTCGTCCGGCTCCTGTCATCACCTCCGCCATGAGTACCGGGCCCACCACGGTGATTCAGATCACCAACCTGTCCGCCGCTGTCACCAGCGAGCAGATGCGGACCCTCTTTTCCTTCCTGGGGGTCGTGGAGGAGCTACGGCTGTACCCACCCGAGTGAGTGTGGAGGGCCGCTGTGTGTATCAGTGATGGAGCAGTGGGGGTGAGGAGCACTGTGCTGTGGGTATCAGTGATGGAGCAGTGGGGGTGGGGAGAATTGTGCTGTGTGTATCAGTGATGGAGCAGTGTGGGTGGGCAGCACTGTGCTGTGGGTATCAGTGATGGAGCAGTGGGGGTGGGCAGCACTGTGCTGTGTGTATCAGTGATGGAGCAGTGGGGGTGGGGAGAATTGTGCTGTGGGTATCAGTGATGGAGCAGTGGGGGTGGGGTGCTGTGTTGACAGGGATGCACAGTGATGAGAGTGCTGGATGTGCTGAGTATCAAGGTAATGAAGCAATAATGAATGGACAGTGCTGTGTAGGTCATGGTGAGTCTACAGAGGGTGCACGGCGCTGTGTACGTCACGGGTGAGACTACAGAGGGTGCACGGCGCTGTGTAGGTCACGGTGAGACTACAGAGGGTGCACGGCGCTGTGTAGGTCACGGTGAGACTACAGAGGGTGCACGGCGCTGTGTAGGTCACGGTGAGACTACAGAAGGTGCACGGCGCTGTGTACGTCACGGGTGAGACTACAGAGGGTGCACGGCGCTGTGTAGATCACGGTGAGACTACAGAGGATGCACGGCCAGGGTGTGGAATTCGTATCGCCCGACGCCCGGGACATGTAGTTCCGGGCAAGTGGTTTTTGCACTGTTTTAGCCCTGCTACGGACAAGTAGCAGGGCTGGCTTTCTTTGAGCGCCGAGAGCGGCGCTACGAGCGGGGACGGAGCGGTGAATGAGATAGGGACGGAGCAGAGGGTGTGACGGAGCGAGGGCTCTTTAGTCCTTGGACAAGTAGTTTTTTCCAAAATTTCCACACCCCTGATGCACGGCGCTGTGTAGGTCACGGTGAGACTACAGAAGGTACACGGCGCTGTGTAGGTCATGGTGAGTCTATAGAGGGTGCACGGCGCTGTGTAGGTCATGGTGAGTTTATAGAGGGTGCACGGCGCTGTGTAGGTCACGGTGAGACTACAGAAGGTACACGGCGCTGTGTAGGTCATGGTGAGTCTATAGAGGGTGCACGGCGCTGTGTAGGTCATGGTGAGTTTATAGAGGGTGCACGGCGCTGTGTAGGTCACGGTGAGACTACAGAAGGTGCACGGCGCTGTGTAGGTCACGGTGAGGCTACAGTTGGGGCTCGGTGCTGTCAGGGGAGGAGACTGCAGTGGTGGGCTGTCAGGGGTGGAGACTGCAGTGGGGGCTGTCAGGGGAGGAGACTGCAGTGGGGGCTGTCAGGGGAGGAGACTGCAGTGGGGGCTGTCAGGGGAGGAGACTGCAGTGGGGGCTGTCAGGGGAGGAGACTGCAGTGGGGGCTGTCAGGGGAGGAGACTGCAGTGGGGGCTGTCAGGGGAGGAGACTGCAGTGGGGGCTGTCAGGGGAGGAGACTGCAGTGGTGGGCTGTCAGGGGAGGAGACTGCAGTGGGGTCCTCCTGCAGGTACTCACTGGGGGCACATCAAGTGGGCCGATTACAATACTTTGTCCGATCAGTATTTTGTTCCCCGCTGAGGCTGTATTATTGTCGTCTGCAGTGGCCCGCTCCCCTCCATAGCCTACATGTTGTATTGTGTCTGAGTGCATGAAGACAGACATGACTCCCGCTGAGAGATGCATCATGGGATTTTTAGTTTCACTACAGCTGGAGGGCCAGAGTTTGGCTACCCCTGACCTGGAGTCATCCATTCTACTTAAATAAAATCATTTTCTAATAAGCGCAGTGTGTGTGAATGAACGCCATTTGTTGGGGGCGAGATGTCACGTTTTATTTCTGAAAGAAGAGGAGTCCTGGTGCCTATTGAAGGACACATTACTTTAAAGTGCAAGGTCCACGTCTAATGTCCGGGCCCCCTCCCTCTGGGAACTTCTCCTGATGTACCTGTAAAGATGGAAATGTTAGATTTTATACTTATTCACTGTTCTGTATTTTTCATTCAACCCTCTGGCTGAACGAAAAAATAGAACCGTTTCCTCTATCCAAGCTTACTAGTGTTGGAGAAATCTCCCGCTGTCCTCATTGTACCCACACAGAGCTGGCAGCTTATTGGCTGCCAGCTCTGTTCATTCAAAGATTTCCCTGACTGGCTCCTTAGATTAGCTGATTTAGAGATGGCAGCTGAAAGGGTACCGACTGCGGCACCCACTGTGCCGAAATTCGCATAGTGTATAACCACCTTTACCCTCGTCTAGTACCTACAGCACCTAGGCTAGAGTGATGCCACACTCCTGGTGAGGTCCAGAGCAGTCCAATGCTCTTACCAGAAGATGCTCCTTCAATGGACTGGACTGTCCTCTCACAAGATTTGGCCTGCTCTGCACTCCCCGGGAATCTTCCTGGAAGGAGGTGACATCACGCCAAGAAATACAGAAGATGGGGTAAAGTGAGTATATAAAATCTATCTTTTTTTTTTTCCTTTACAGATACCTTTTGCACATGGTTCGGTCGGGTGCCCACACTTGGACGCGCACACTGTCTGCATTCAAGTACGGGTACCTAGATCAGGTTCTGGTGTGCGTGTGACTGCGTGTAATTCAGTGCAGCCGTGTTCTCCCATAAGGAAGAACAGGCAATTGCATGGAGCAGCTGTTCCTTCTGGGATGGTGTCTTTTTACGGGGGTGCACCCTTCTTAATGAGCCCTTACAGGGGAAGTGAGCTTGGACATTATAAGTGAACCTTACATTGTACTGCAAGGTCTGCTTTTAACTACTAGATTTCTCTGGCTGGCTCCTTGGTTACAAATTCATTCCTATAGTAGGACAACTGTGGCCGTTGGAGGCTGCCATGAGTACAGACATCCCATAGTAATCAATGGGACTGCAGCGAAGATGCACAGTATGAAGTGGAACCAGTGTAAGGTTTTCTTGGCCAAGGCTGTGCTGCTTCAGGCAGGGTCACCCTGTGAACATGGCTGGATCATGTTACTTTACAGTGTATTTCCACTTTTTCAGCCAAAATGGGATAACCTTTACTTTATATTTGTTTCATCTTCCCATTCACATAGCACAGCGTAAAATAGTTACATTCTACCTTCTCTTTTCTAAAAAACTCAGACTGGGGGACGGGGAGTTAAGGTTTACCATAAGTAACCCTGTCTGTACTGTTCTGGCACATCTTATCAGTTTTAATCTAGATTTGATCACTGTCTGTCTTAACAAAGAGTTAAAGATGTCAGGACTTGTGTTCTGCATTGTTAATGAGGGAAGCTCTGTGTCCCTCCACTTCCACCTTGAAATTGTTCGGACTAGCTTGCAGTCAGCCCACAGGCCTGCTCCAAAGAAACATCTAGAAGTAAGAAATTGTTTTCAAGTTCATCATTTTTAGTAATGCTGTGTGAATGGGAACATGTCACAAACATATAGTGGGGTTTTTTTTTATAATGTTGCTGCAGAAATGGAAATGCACACGAAGGCCTCAGTCACACTGATAAGTGTCGGCATGAACAGATCCACGCGGTGTGCATGGCTGTATGGGGCTGCTCCCGGGAAGGACAGGTGCCGCGTGTGATTTGTACGCAGCAGCCTGTTCTTGTCTATGGGAGTACGCCGCCCTATGCTCACCCGAACTGCACGTCCGTGCGGGTGTCCGTGGAGCATGGACACCCTCACCCGCACGGATCTGTACGGGCCGGCTCTTAGTGTGAATGAGGCCGAGAGGGTCTATTTGTAACTAAATTTGCACAGCTATTCCTCTAATGAAACGGCATGTAGGCACGTTATATGCATGTTCACTAGCTGTTGTGCAAGTGGGGCGAAAACGAATGTTCCTAGTGTATTTTCTCTTCTGATTGAATGTTGTTCAGTAGGTTCATTCATAAAGAAGAGTGAATGGCGAGAATATCCCATTATGGCCACTAGATGGAGCTGTGATCTTAGAAATAAATACATGTTAGTAACCAGTCCAGGAGAATGCATGAGAGTGAGCATGTCAGTGTAACCATTGCTATTCTCATAGTAGTATTCTGAACTACAGTAGTAGTTAGCGTATTACTGTCCTAAACAAACGCTAACACTTGTATTAGGCATGTTGTTCTTTACAAATAGTAAATAATGGAAGCTGAATTTATTTTAGTGGGATAATATACAGATGCCGCACTCCTTACTGGATATCCCAAACATAGTAAAGGAGTGTGCTCGTAGTGACCGCCGCCAGTAGTAGCAATCAATGAAGACGTCACCAGCACACCAAGTATTGTGTCAGAACAAAAAAAAAATTTGACGGCTTTGTTGTTTGTTCTGACACAATACTTGGTGTGCTGGTGACGTCTTCATTGTTTATTTGGGGGGGGGGGGGGGGGGGGGGCACGGGGGGTGTTAACG
>NW_017306302.1:2260968-2283809 GCF_000935625.1 Nanorana parkeri | reverse complement strand
GATGTTGCAGCTGAGTGCTATAACAGCAAATAAAACTTGTAAAAAGGAGGGGGAGGGTGCTAGGCCCGTCACCCGATCAGCTCTCCTGCACTCATGGAGTCCTCTCTCCAGGAACCACAGGCACAGTAATGCAGTTTGCATTTTATGAATGGGCTTTAAAAGGCTGACCGTGGGGTTGAGTAGTACTGTGGGATAAAAAGGAAGCACAGTGATACCTGTGCTGTTCTAGATCGACCCCTTCGTGCCTTAATGGGATGTCACAGGCTCTACACCATGCCTTTCATTTTAGGAATGGTATGCAAAATGCAGGCACAGTGTAAACATCACATTGTCAAGCAAATGCAATATCCTTTGCCCTTGCTGGTCCAGAGAATGAGGGAGAGCTACTATCAAAGGGGATGAGTGGTTTGTTTGCTCTCCTCACAATTCTGTCACCGATGAGTTGCTTTCAGCGACAGGATCACTAGTGTGACGAGAGAGAGAATATATATGAATATGCGAGAATATGCCGATTGTAATCTAGAGTTAGAGGCTGCCCTGTCAGCTGCCTGACCTCCTGTGGAGAGCACACAGTTTCCACATACGAAATAACAGAGCCCTGTAGTTGTTTGTTACTCGTAACTTGGACCTCTATTATGTGATACTGTTCTGCACACTCAGGAGGTATCCTATATTATCAGCATGAAGTGTGAGCATCATTGGACAGCTCACTTCTATCTTGGAGGGCCTGGTGCCATCCTCTATATTTCATGTTTACCACTTTCCCTCTTACCACTTGCACTCTGAATTAGCTTTCTGATCTTCAGAAAACAGCGCTGCTTTAAAGTCCTGGTACCAGACATATTTTCTCATGTCTGCCTCCTGAGTAATGTGCAAGTGTAACACCTCTCAGATCATATCCCTCTGACAGTACCTTTTATCTCTTTTTTTTTTTCTTCTCCTCCATAAAAGGATGGCACCACCTATATTCATGCATTATGCAGGATCTGCATATACTGTGTGGACTGAAGTGCCAGCTCAGAGATGACAGTATTCGTAAATCCTGGTGCCTGTACAGTCTTTTGCTGCATTCACAGATAATGGACAGAGATCAGCCTCTTGCCCCGCCTTGCACTCTTGTGAGTTGCTACAAAGTCACAGTATACATTCTAAATTAGAAGGGGAGAGGAGATTCCTCCTGATCTAAAAAGAAAAATCTGCAACAGATATAATGATGGCAACATTCATTTTAAGAGGAAATGATAAACGGCAACAGCTATGAAGTAAAGCAGCCTCCCAAGTTCTCCCCATATGACTGAGCGCTAGGCTGTTCTGACAGGTAAAGCTTGACATTTCTGAGTAGTGTTGGGGTCTACGTGTTTTCTTTAGAAGTTACTTTTAAACTAATCGCATAATAAAGAAAATGCATAAGCTGGGGTTATCTAGGGTAAAAACAGCAAGAATTCGGTTCATCACTGCATACCATTCGTGTCTAATAAATCGTACGTGTACACATCAGAACGTTGTCATTCCAACTGATTGTTTGGTGTCTGCACTTTAAAGTTCTTCATAAATGCTGTAGTGTTAATTATTCTTCCTTTATTTTTCAGCAATGCACCGCTTGCTTTTTCCTCCAAAGTATGTTATATTAAGTATCGTGAGCCATCGAGCGTTGGTGTGGCCCAGCATCTAACAAACACAGTTTTTATTGACAGAGCTCTCATAGTAGTACCCTGTGCAGAAGGTTAGTATTCATTACCCTTTCAGTCCCCTTAATCTAATGATATATGTTCTATTAATGTTCTATTCATTGTTCTATTTCTTGGTTAGTTTGATCTTTTTTTTTCTTTTCTTTCCAAATGACATTGTACTTTTCCACTATGAAATGTTCTGAGTAATGGCTTTGTGTGCTTTCTCTACTGGTGGTTCCTAATAAGTAGGTACAGTTGGCGTACATCTCTAGTATCACCCATCAGTGATGTCAGCCACACAAAGATTTCATGTTAAATTTGATATATTAGATACATCACATTTACCAAGCACTGTGTAGTATTAGGATCTTCCTGGCTGGATACAATGTGAATTTTGACAGATTAAATTTGTGTAAAAAAAACAAAACACACACCAAAATTTGCATTTGGCTTTAGCAACATACCCCCTGATAGGTCAACATGTCATTAATAAAAAATAGTTGTCATTTCTCCGCAGTGCCTGTCAACAAAAATGACAGTTGGAATCTACCATTATAATTTCGGGTTCTGGGGAAATGAACGCCAGACCCATAGAGAGCCATAAAGTCTGCCTTACAAAATCTTTGTCTGTGACCATTATGAGAGTACCGCATGGCCTGAGGTTTTCTAAGTCTGATGGGTAAAATTAGTCTTTTTATTTTGTTACCAGTGTGTCTGAATAAATACCCGCTACAAATGGGTAATGGTCACGGCCTCTATTTAGTTCTCCCATTGATGTAAGGACGTGAGGCCAGTTCTTCTATCATACACTTTGATAGATTGGACTCAGAATGAACTCTAAGATGAGCAAATGCAAAATATTTATCTCTTGCAACTTTCTTTATTGTATCTTCTTTCACAATGTCATTTTTTGTTTGTTGCTGTTAATATTTTATTCCTCTTTGCTCTTTTTGGCTTTTTTTTTTATGTTTATTTTTTCTAATTGCTTCTAATGTTAGCATGTGCAGAGCAGTCATAGAACACCTTAACCAGTTCCTAATACTGCCATGCTAGACCTTACTGGCTGAAATCTGTTGTGACTGTGTATCAATATCAGACCATTAAAGGCAGTAAGAGGCTTAGCTCTAATCTCTTAAGGGCAGCACGATGGAAACACGTTTGTAATATATTCGTGAAGCAAGCTCGCACAAACATGGTGTGTGGTCCAGGCTGATTTTGCAGCTTGTGTCCTGACAAGTTTATGGATAGCCCACATGTAGGAATTGTTACCACTGATCAGCATTACATTGAAAGGGAGAAAGTGTTTGTCCTTGTGTGAGGTCTCCTGGTTCCAGCCTTCTCTCTTTGCTCCTGCATAGGGCGATGGACACTGGTAAGCCCCAGATGCAAGTGCGTGTCAATAAGAAGGGGAAAACCCGAACCCACTTTTACCAAGGTAGCTCTGCATGTGACCAATGTCGTTTTTAGTGTTGAAGGGGTAGAACCTCTGTCAGGACTTTATTGCCTTCTGTTAACCTGTGACAGGGGTAGGCAAACTCTGGCCCTCCAGCTGTGGTAAAACTCATCATACACCTGTCTCTGGAAGTCATGCTGTCAGTCTTGCCATGCCTCATGGCTTTTGTAATTGTGCTGCAGCTGGAGGCCTGTAGTTTGCCTACCCTGCCCCATGAGGATCCCTCACTTCCTATCCAGGTAACAGGTTTCAAAACAGTAAGAGAATGAAATCTCTTCTATGTAGTCACAGACAGCAGTTAGGGCTGCATTCACATGGAGCTTTTATCTGTGTTTGGGGATTCTCGTAACAGGAATCCCAGGTGTACCCATTCAAGTTTGGATAGATGATTGTCCCTGGCTGCAGGATGTATGTATCTAGTGACAATCTTCTACCCGAAACCATGAGTAATCATACCATGTGTGATTTTATGTGGATTTCCACTGACAGATGCGGTTGCTGCTACCCTGTCATTAACTTGAATGGGTACGGGTAGGCAAGAACTTATGGATTCTTGTGGCAGGAACCCTTACATTCATATAAAAGCCACAGCCTATACAAGGTTTAACCCTTTCCACCACAGGCAAAATGAAAGAAAACATTTTGGCTGGAGTTGGGCAATAATGATCAATTAAATTGATATTTAAAAGGATTTCATTCAGTGAGTAAAGTTCTCCTTTTAGTTCTGGAATCACTGAGGTAACCATCTAGCAGTGAGTAATGTGTAAGTGATAATCTGTAATGATACTAAGGCTCCATTCACACTAGAGCGGCTGTCCGCGCTTATTCGGCTGTACGAATATGCGCAGAGCCACTCTAAACAGAGAAAACAATGTACTTTCATGTGCATTGTTCAGACTATTGCGGGGACCGCGCGGCCCCACATTAGTGCAAGCAGCGGATTCCGCACGTCCGCGGCTATATAATAACCAGCGTTTTTGTTCCGCACAGAATACCGTGCGGGAAATGCAATCGTATGTGAATGGAGCCTAAGAGATCTTTGAAATAATTTATAGCTGTAAGAGTTCAGATGGCTACAAAGAAGAGAACACAGGATATATAAGGAAGGCTGCCGTGTATCCTAGGTATAGAATACAGGGTTTAGGCTACATGCTTTCATGAATGGCATGTTTTTGATGGAACTGCACCAGAGCTGTGAAAAATACAATGTGCTATTATTTATTTTGTTACTACCAGAAACTGAGAGAGTATTCCTGATTCCTTTTGTCTCAGTAGTGAATGAGCATATAAATAAAGGACTTGTGGGTAGGATTAGAAAGTGCTGGAAGACTTGTGTAGAAAATTCCCCTAAATGTCCTAAAAAGCATGAGGGGGATCAGCGATTTGTCAAGCCGATGAAAGGAGGATGCTAATCTGCTCACCTGACTCCCATCTGATCTGCTGTCCTGTCATTTGTTATAACTGGCAGAGAGTTCAGGAAGAAAAGCTTTTCCTAGCAAGTTTCCTGGCATGGCACACCTTTGTTTAGGGCTCTCTGGTATGTAGCCATAAAATGGTAAACCTGGTTTAAATCAAGCTAAATTTTTCAGGTAATGCGAGTTCATCTGCAGTAAGAAAACCCAGATATCATTGCAGAGATATCAATACCCAGCTCTATCATTACAGAGGGTAGGTTTCTCGAAGAGCGCGAAGCAATTATAGCTACCCAAACACATCAGAGCTTATTGTTTACTTTAAAAACACGACTGCTTTATTCTGCTAATGGATTCTGTCTTTCCACAATGGAATTCTCTTTAATTGTTGCATTGTTTTTTAGTGTTACTATTATCTAGTGTCTGGTTAATGCCTTTTAATGTTTTCCTGGATAGTGTTGCCTGCCCAGTATAGAATGTCCTATACTCCTCAGCGTCATCTATTATTATTATTATTATTATACAGGATTTATATAGCGCCAATAGTTTGCACAGCGCTTTACAATATAAGGAAGACGTTACAGTCACAATACAATTTAAGACAAGATGGTAAGGAGGGCCCTGTCCCTGAGGGCTTACAATCTAAAAGGGAGGGGTGATAGTGCAGTGCAAGTGGTGTGGGCTGGGTGGAACACTTATAAATTGGCCCCTTAATGTAATATTGAAATGAACAATTCCCCTTATAGTCTACTTCTACCCGAGAAGTAAAAATGAATTTTTGATTGAGATTTGTTGTGTTCTGTGGTAAATCTAGGACTAAATGTCCTACTCGGCCATACCGTTCTGATTTTAATCAAAAGCTTCCCCCTTGACTAGTAAAGATTGAGATACTGTGGTGGGCTTGGGTGGGGGATTCTGACTTGGCATGGAACCTTCAGGCCTGGATTTCTTCTGCCCAACTGTCAAGGTAACGTATTGTAACCCACCCTTTGCCACTCTGGGGTGTTATTTGGCATAATAGCAAAATGCATGTGGAGATACCAATCGTTTTCTATAAATGCCTTAGAAAAAGTCTAAAATGTTTCAAGCTCTTAGAGTAAATCCGACAAAAGAAACTCTGACCCGGTCTGGAGTGCATTGTCTGTCTTTTTTTTTAATTCATTTAAATGTCTTGCCGTTGCAGCTGGAAAAAAATTCTAATGTACACTGGTAATGTCATAGTGTCTTTAAGCTACTGCCATAAGTGTGAATTGCTGCTTCAAATGTGCACCTGATTCATAGGCAATGTTTGGTTTGCAATACAAACTAATCAGAACAACTCTAAACATTCATTTTCTTTTATGTCCATATTTCAAAGTAGATGGATTTTAACAATTTGGTTTTGTATGTTTTTTTTTTTTTTTTTTCTTTTCTTTGTGTGATTATATGTGCATTATTAGATGACTAGCCTGGCCAAGGCAGACCTGTTACACATGCCTGAGTAGGGCACTGTTTGCCATGCCACTAAACCTGCCGTCAAAGGGAACCTTCATGTGAGGATGAGCTCGGAGTCTGACTACCGAAGATGGACGCCTTGTCTCTGTGTTTTTTTGTTTTTGTGTTTTTTTGTTTTGTTCTTTTCCTTTTTCTTTTGTTTCTCCCAATTTTTATTTTATGTACTACTTTCCATACTTCCTCCTCTTTCCCTATGCATTTATAAGTAGGTGTTATTACCTGGATGTCTACGTTTTATTGAATGATCAGCAAGTCTTGCTTTCACTTAAAAAAAGAAATCACTGTACAGGTAGTAATATTACAATGCCTCACGCTCTAACATCTCTTATAGAATTGGGAATAGTTTTGTTTTTTTCTCTCTCGTAGTTTTCCATGTTAATGTGAGTGTGCTTACCCTCTTACTCTGGTGTCCTGTAAATTTTTTCCCTTTTTGTCTGTATACACAATTTATGGCTTTTACTACAGCAAGTAGCAAAATATAATCTGTCCTAGAACAGCTACAACTCATTAAATCAAAGGCTTGACCAACCTCGGGGGTTGCGGTTTCCCACCACCATTGCTTCTAACTTGTGTTTGGTTGGTTTATAGTTTGACACACTTAATTCAAGAGGATCTTTAGTCATATTTTTAAAATGACAACAAAGACACCTTTATAAATGTTTAGTAATGACAATCTACAAACACATACTTCTAGATAATTGCCGGCTTTTTCATTTTGCATGCCTTGTTTTTCTTTTCCTCCCCATTCTTCTCACTGGCCATTTTTACTAGGGGCAGAATAATATATCTCCCTTTACTTCCTGGAACTCTGGCCCATGTGACTCGGACATGTGACCATGCACATCATCCCAGGGGAGGAAAATGCCTTTCTCTGAGATCTCATGAGATTACAGATGAGATTTCCCAGCAATGCCCTGCTGCTGTAACCTTTCCGGGATGCAACGCTTGGGCACATTATATCACTAATGCTCCAGAGGACCAGGAAGTGGAAAAACAATTGTAAGTAAAAGAAAAATGTTTAACGAATGTAAGATGATTTCATATCCGCATGCGGAGCTGCATGCTGATGTGATTTTTAGTGAAAGGGGGTAAAGGTCCATTTTAAGCATGGCTTGTTCATTTCTTGGTGCAGCGAAAGCCTGATGTTTGCCCTTAGAGCTGCACAATATGTTGGGTGATTAGTTGGATAGTTAAAGTTGCTTGTACATTATAGAACACCAAGAACAACAGGGGTTGGGCACTGCTATATATACTGTTTACATGTTGTACTCTTTAAACCATCGAGATAAAAGTGATGATCACTTTTTGTTAGATTCTGGAGTGTTAAATCATGTAGCAGCAGCTTGTATGTTATGGTTCCAATAGTGAGATGGTTGCACATGAGTCTCCAAATCTGAACACATGGTGTAGCCATTAGGAGGAGGCCCTATTCTGCCTTTTGAATTTTGAATTTTTTTTTTTAATGTGGAGAATGCAACAGGAAAAATAGGAATATGCTAATGTGGGCAGCAAAAGACAGACCTTTAAGGTAGGTGGGAAGAGTGATGTCCGGCTGATCATGTCACTGGAGTCCCCCAAAACATAAAATTCACTCCTAACTCAAATATCACCATTAAATGGACTGAGCTTTTTAACTCTTTTGGTGAAATGTGTTTAAAAATGTTTCTCTGTTGGACATTATTCACCTGAACTAGTCATCTGGGCTATAGGTTTTTGTTCTTATCGCATTCTATCTTAAAGCCCAGTTTAACCCATTTGACGTGTTACTGTAATGCAGTCAGGCTGCAAATACAGTAATTAATATCCCTCATTTTTACTTTTTAGTTGGCTAAGTACTACAGCACTTAAGAGAATCGCCTGTTGTACACAAGCCTTGGCCCAGCTCCCCTGTGGCTGAACACAGCTCTAATCAGCATCATTTTTGCTACCTGAGCAGTGCTTTTGATTAGAGCAGTGTTAAGGGCTGCTGTCGTAAATCTGGGCTGCTGCAGCAGGCCAAATGTCAGGCCTTTTTAACCCCTACTGCAGCAGATAAAAAAAATAAAAAGTAAAGGCATATTCAATATTGTATGTGCAGCCTGGATGCATTACAGTAATAAAATAAGAGGGTTTGAATTGGCTTTAAGATGCAGCTAACGTGCTCGGAACACACCATTTTACATGTTGCTGTGTTTTTAACTATTTTACAGTGTGCCATGCTCTTTTATACTCTGTTTTATAAGATTTAGATTAATGTCATTCTAATTACAGTTTGGCTAGCCTTTACATGCATTGTTTTCTCTTGTTCAGTCTGCGGGCTGATTGGGAGAAAATCCTTTGATTCCTCTATCCATGTTAAACTGTTCGGATACTTCAATCTCCTCTGCCGGTTATTGTATTCAACACACACCCCTTAGTGCCTTTTGTGTATTTGTTTGTGATCTGTGTAGTAATCCAGCCTGAAAAATCTCCCGTACTTTGTCTCTGTGCAACAATGTCCTGTAATATAGACCGGTTACTAGGGATGCACCAATACCAGTTTTTACCAGTCATGACCCACCTCCTGGCTTCCTGATTGGCTAGGTGATGCGAGGCAGCCTGACTTTTTGACCAATCAGGAAGCTGGGCGGCTAGCAACAAGTGCAGCCAGCTTCCTAGCCAATCAGGCAGGTGGGTCCTGACCAGAAAAAAACTGGTATTGGTGACCAATCAGGAAGCCAGACTGCCTAGCACGAAGTGAAGACCGCTTTCTAGCCAATCAGGAAGCCGGGAGGTGGTGCCATAACCCACTGCCCGGCTTCCTGAATGGCCTGGACGCTGGCTCCATGCTTCCTCGCAGCACTGCCAGTCAGAGGAATATCTCCCTCTGACCAGAAGTTCTGGTATCAGGTACGTATTGAGTATGAGTACTTGCCCAAATACTCTGTATCAGCACCGATACTAGTATCAGGGCATGCCTACCAGTTACTGCTGCTCTCTCTCCATGTCCAGGGTGACTGGTCTTGTATCCGTTCCCTCCTGTAGTTTTCTACAAGCAGCCTGTAGTGGGAGGAGCTGTTTGGTCCCACCCACAGCTCTGGCCTGTGCACAGGTAAAATATAGGTTTTCATCATTTGGTGCACACAAAGTGGCTTTATATCCTTTGTCAACATTGTGGCTTATGTGTATTATAAGTGTTTGTGTATTATATAAGTGTATGTGTATTATAAGTGTGTGAAAGTTTTTGTGCCTGAACATAAACTTTAAAGCAGAACTCCAGGTATTTTTTTATTAACCCTTGCAGTGGTGTTAGCCCCATCCTGCAAGGGTTAACTGCTCATTTGTGTCTAGGTTTAAAAAAAAAAAAAAGAAGAATTGCTCATCCAAAGCTCTGAGGCAACTTCTTCTTAGACCGGTCCCTGAAATGTCTCTCCCCCCTCCACTGCAGCGGTCTAGGGTCCCGAAAATCACCACATTCTATACACAGTGTATAGACGTGAGGATGCGGAATAGGAGGGGTCAGGCTGGTGGGAGTGCCGTGACAGCTGGCCGGCTCTGAACTTTGGGTGAGTTTATCTTTATTTTAGCACCTAGACACAAATGAGCATTTAACCCTTGCAGTGCAAGCTTAGTCCCACTGCAAGAGTTAATTTAAAAAAAAATACCTGGAGTTCTGCTTCAAAGCAACTCCTTTTAAAAACTCAAAATCAAATCAAAATAGTCCAGAAGTGCCTGAAGGCATACTGACTTGCCCGGGTACCTGAGCGTCCTACAGGACAACCAGTATTTTTTGGGTATAGAGTGCGTTAAAATGACGTAGCAATCCATAAATCGCTAACCCCTGATTATTTCCCTTTTGAAATAGAAAAAGAGATTGAGGACTCAGTTTTATTTTTTATTTTTTTGCAGCTCCTGTTGAATGAACAGGAAGCCTCTATACTGAGTGCTCCTATTCCATTCATAAACTGAGGAGATAATATCAGTCCCAATTGGTGACACAGTAACTATATACTATGTCCTTATTTATTTACACACATCAATGTGATCAGGACCGATTACGCTGATGTTTGAGCAGTACATGGAAGGATCAGCAATCCATGCTATATTGTTCCGCCCTCCCGCAACTCTCCTTCTCCCTGCTGCCACTGTCAGTCCTGACAGCTTCTCTGCACCCCGCTGGGCACCGGAAGCTGCCTTTGTCTACACAGGTGGGGGTGAGCAGCGGGGATTGGGAAAGGGGACTCAGACCTTGCAGCCAGAGCCCAACAGCGAGGAGAGAAAGCTGGCGATGCACCGCATTTCCGGCCGTTTTGTTTTTTTCTTATTTTACTATTTGCATTTTTCCCAGAGTACTGTTTTCGGTCAACATTTAGGTGCATCACTTACACACACACCAGGGCTAATTTAGATGGGAGCCATTTAACCCGGAGGAAACCAACACAAGCACAGGAAGAATATGCAAACTCCATATAGACTGTTTAATCTTTTATGGGGACATGAAACAAAGAATCTGAGTGTTATAGGTATTTACTCCATTCCCTTTTTCCCTCCGGTTTCTATCAATAGGCCCTGTAATGTTTTTCACTGTCTCCAAACTTAGTCTTTCATAATCCAAACTAAAACCACCATAACAGTTTTTTAGTAGTCTTTTTGTTGTTGTTTTTAAATGGCATGCTGGTCTCAGGTTTTTGTCGCATAGTACCTGCTCTGGCTTTAAAATAGAAATTCAGCTGATAGAATGGGGAAGGTTAGAACGCCTGCGTCACCTAGAGTTCTAAACTGACTTGATGAGTCTGTCATCTTTGCTGGTTTGACTTCAGGGTTACCTTCCCTTTGTTATTATCTGACGTGAATCACTCGTGTAGACATACAGTCCATAAAGCAAAGTAAGATGTATAATCACTCTGGGTTGAGCCAACAGTGGTAGTTGCTCAGGTGCAGCTCAGTGAGGAGTTCTGGCAAGTTTAATTGAGTTTGTTTTGCTGCAGTATTAATGTACAACTAGCAAAGAAAATTCTCCATTAGCCAACGCACCTATACAATCTCTGCTCCAGAAAGTCTTTTTCGGTTGGAGCAATGCAAAGTAGTTTCTTCAAATAACTTTTCCACGACACAAGTTATTTGTTTCCAATAATGATAACGTTATTCTGTAGAAAGCCTTAGTATGTCTTTTAGTTTAAAGCTTAATTGTTTCTCCTTTTAATGACTAGGTGAAGTCATTTGGTTAAATAAATGACAAAGGTATTTCTTGTCTTTAAAATTAGAAGTTACACTTGGGCTTGGACGCAGTCACCACACCTACATTAGGGTTCAAGTTCTCTATACATTGTGCAAAAGACTTTGACAGTTCAGGCAGTTTCACCATTAGTCTACTGGACATCTGCCAGTATTTAGGAATATGACAACTCTTGCAAAGATCCAGTAACAAACAAATAATACTATAGCTCCAAATGATGACTCTGTATATAAAATCTGTTATTGTGCCCTGCTCATGCCAACCGTTTAGTAAATTTAGCTTACAACAAAATCTGCTAGCATTCTTTTCAGACCTATATGCTAATATATATGTCTGATTATATATCACTAACAATGACAATTTTAGTATTGTGTATACCAAAGTGAGCTAACCATTGGTTGCTTGATCAGCTATAGTACAGAATGTGGACAAATTCCAGTAGTTCAACTCTGTTTTGAATGTTTGTAGCAGTTTTCAGCATACATGTGAAGAAAGGGGAGATTTTAGGCAGACTTTGGAGAGCGAATAGAGGCAGCACTGTTACTTCTGCCAGACCTTGATGGACCACCAACATAATTGGTGTTGGTATTGGATGGAAACTCTGGCTATTTTACCCAAAGGTAAGTTGTTGTTTTGTTTTGTTTTGCTCTTTGGTGATTATACCTTGATGCAGTTAGAGTTCAGCACTACCATACAGTTGAATAGCTTTCTAGAAGTAAAATGGTGGTGATCACATTCCTGAACAATTGCTTAATTTTTTTTTTGTTGGGCTGGTCATAGACATTTGCATATTTCACTGAGAATAACAATCAGTGAGACTTCTCTTGTTCAGATGCATCATAGCACAGTTGGGACCCACAATGTCCGTGGCTCAATTGCTTGGTATTGGTATAGAGCTAACTGTCCCCATAGAAAAGAATGATTGTCGCCTGCTCAGAGGCTTTCCTACAAGTTTTGTGATGAGTGCACCTGATGGTTGCAAAGTCTTGTTATTGGCCTGAATGCCAAGCAGTGCTTGAGTACATTGAATTGCTTGCAAGGATAAGTCTCCTTACCACCCTTTCAAATGCACAGTACTCTAGCTACCTTGTTGCTGTATTTGCCTTTCTATGCAAAATAGGATGCTTCTTTTTCCCCCCACACCAATCTTATAGTAGGTCTGGGCAAAATTGGAAAAACAATGCAGCACATCTCTGCAATTCTTGCATTTTCCTATGTTATATTCTTTCAAAGTGCTGTCAGTATAGAACAATAACTGTTGATCCTGCCAGAAATATTATGCAATCCTAACTTTCTTTGCACTCTGCTGCACAGAAATCCCTAGCAGTGTTCCTATCCCTGCCCAGTTCTCCTCAGCTGGACTACAGAATTCCTCCTCCTTGTGGTATGACAGATCAGCAGGTGTTTTTCTGTACTTGGGCATTTTCCTATGCTTTGTATCTTGAGAAATGCTGTATGTATTGCAGAGATATAATTTTTTGTTTGCTTGCTAAACATACACTTTACCTCCATGGGCTGTCTTTAGAGAGTACACAGGGGTCTACTTATCAATGTTTTCACTCAAGCTGTACACATTTTTTTTTCCAATGGAATCCAGTTGAGAAATGTGTAACCATAGGGTGAAATTTGGGTAAAAACATTGAGGAATAGACCTTGTGTTCTTTAAAGTCTTCTATCCAAGTGGTCTAACCTGTTTAAAGTGCCCATTGATACTTAATTCCTGAATGCAATGAAAAAGTCCTGAACAGTAATGTGCTTGCTACTGCAAAAGATCTCGTTATACACTGCTACAGCCACCGTGGATGTAATTCATGTAGGCAAAGGATATGAACAAGGAGCCATATAATTTGCTTGCGTTCATTTCCTGTTCATAATTTAGGCCCAGCGGCTATGTTGTCCCTGATTTGCCTTGCATGATATTAGCTAATGTACCATAACACATGTAAGTCTTTGTACTCTAGGGACAGTGATAGCACTGTAGCTTGCAGAAAAATTAGTGATTGTTAAAACCAACTTTTAAATAGGATATGTTTTTATTTTATTTTTTTACTCTTCCATGTTTTTTTCAATTTCTTTTCATTATTTATTTGAACAAATTTGGAACCTTGCAATTTTTGGGGATGAAACTTTAAAAAATGTTCTTCTTTTCTGTATCTGATGTTCTGTGTGCTATTAGTGATGCAGCCAACACGAACGGTTGTCATGTGTAACACATCTTTCGATCAGCGTGAAAACGGCGCCCTGGGAAAAGGCTCCATGCTTGATATCGTTTGGTTCATGAACCATAAGTTTCCAGTACAGGTGACCCATAGCACAAAGTGTTCAATCATTGTCTATACAATTTTATAAGTAATATTCCATTGATGAGATTTAGTCTTTCCAGTTTCCCTCACTTTTTTATTTAATTTCCGTATAGATCAGGGTAATGAACAAGAGGGGGAGAAAAATATCTTAAGTTCTTATTCTTTCTTACTAAGTATTTGCTAGTTCTTTTCGGTTTGATTTATGTAGTTAATTAAAATGAGGCAGTAGAACATCTTACATTGTTTTTTGTTAACATTGAGATTTTGCCTCTACAGGTAAAATACCAGAAGAATCTAAGGCTCTCTCTCTGTTGGCTCCTGCTCCTTCATTATCTAGCCTGCTTCCTGGGGCCGGCCTACTACCTATACCTACGCCTACTCCCACCCCATCTCCCCTAGCTTCTGTGAGTATTTCAGTACGTTTCTAAAATATGCGAGTGATTTGAAAATGTAAGCACCTTCATTTTAAAAATCCCCTTTCTTTATTTGCCGTAATGGCTTTTGAGGGACACATGAAGTCTTTCACCTTGGGTTACTGCCTACAAGAGGCATAGACAGTGGGAAAACACAAAAATAAAATGGCAGGCCAGCCCAGGACAACTCCTTGAACTACCAGCATGTCCTACTTTATTGCTAGTGTCCTAGGAGGATGGATGTCTTTTTCTTCCAGCTCTGCTGTTGGAAAAACTGACCTAATTTTGGTAGCACTTCTTTTTATTTTTTTCTTCTACTTTTAAATTTTTTTTTTCTCAATCAAGACACTTTCCTATATTTTTATAGCTTATAACTTTTAGAGCTTGGCTTTTGTTGCAGCTTCTCAGTGACCGCTCTGTCTGGCTTTTAGAGTACCACACACAGACCCTGGTGGATTGGATGTTGTGAGTATAGCCTGGGAGTGACCGTCGAGCATGGAGTTTAAATGCAATACATTGGGCTTTTCAGATTCCGTTTTGGTAAAAGATTGTGGCGTAGCATTTTCCAGGTCCGAAGCTGCTGGCATTTCCTTAGCGCTGGCCCTGTCTCTGAACACTCACTTTTTGAGTAGGCCGGTTAACCTGAGTACCAGACGCTATCTCATTTACTGAGGACACTGGGCGCCTTTAAAATTCTCTGTTTCATCTGTTGGAGGGCTGATGTCATCTGCTAGGTGGAGTGTGGTGTGCGTTTTCATTCTGGCCTTGCAGCATCTAGGAAGCATTTCCTCACTGTTGCTCCTTGCAAGAGCCATGTGGAACTGCGATCTTCAGTCCATTCCTGCTTGCCCACTTATGTTGTCGGACTATCCCTCGTGCTACCAGCTGCCTGAGTTTTGGGAATACCTGAGGCCTTGCCTCATGCCGTGGTTTTACTCTGATTTATCCTTATTGGCTTCTTAACCTCAGCCACAGAGACTCTGGCTGACTCTGAATCGCCCCAGTCTTTGACTGATGAGCTTGCCCCTGTGGAGTTTGTCTACTGATATCACTCCCAAGTCAACTGTTTTGGCTTTTTATAGATGTGGTGCTAGACCTCTCGACTGCAAGGCCATCCATCCAGGAGTCAATTGGGCAGCGCCACACATTTCTTATATTGCGAGGCAAGGACTCCTATATGGGACGACTCCTATCTTTTCTCCACTCTGACTTGGATCAACATCTGGTCTTGAGTCCCACCATCACTCTAATGATTCTCTTGCAAAGATCACTTGCCTCTTACTCCTTTGTGAAAGCTTTGTTCAGGGGGTCACTTGTGTTTCCTAGTGGCTTTGTTCCCCTACGGCTCTGTAGGATCTCAACCTAGTTTTGTCAGTTTTCCAGAAACTCTTTGAACCTCGCAGGAACATTCCCCTGTCTACTCTCACTCACGGGCTAGGTTCACACCTAGGCGATTTATCACGCGGATTGGGTCGCGCAATATCTCACAAAACACAGATTCACATTGAAGTCTGTTCACACCTGTGCGGTTTGCCCGAGAAAAGGTGCAAGAGCGATTTTCGGGCGGTTGTTGCGCGGTTTGGGACCCATAGACCTTTCTATGCATTGAAAACCGCACGATCGAGAAACGAGCGAAAACAGCTCGGCATCTGAATCGCCTACGTATGAACCTAGCCACAAGGTTTCCTTCCTAGGCGAGGTGGGTTTCTGAGTTGGTGGCCTTATTCTGTATAAGACCCTTTCTTGTGCTTCACAGAAATGAGGTTGTCTTTAGGCTTAAAACCTCTTTTCTCCTTAGGTGGTTTCTTCCTTCCACCATAACCAGGACATTGTTCTCTCATCTTTGTCCTGTTCCACAACCTCCCAGGGAGATTCCCTCTATCGTCTGTGAATGGTATGTGCTATTTAAGTATATTTCACAGCTTCAACTTCCATTAGATAGACTGTCTCCCTGTTTGTCATTTCTTAGAGTCCCGAAGGGGACTACCGGCTTCACTCTCCACTCTCAAGGTGGATTTGCCAGCTCATTGCTCAAGCCTATAGAGCAAAGGACAAGGTCCCATGCTTCCTTGTAAGCAACACGCTATTGCACACTCTACTACACACCTCTTCAACATCAGGTATTTGTCTTCCAGATCTGCAAGGGTGTTACCAGGTCCTCGGTTCACAGGTTTGTCAGGTTTTACCAGGTGGGTGTTCAGGCCTAATCTGATGTCAGCTTCAGTTGTAAAGGTCTTCGGGCAGCTCTGTAAGCTCTGTTGTGCCCCCCTTTGGTAACCACCTGTTGTTTGTGGGTCTGTTAGTGTGGTTGCGGTTACCCACCCCTCAGCTTGACTGCTTTTAGACATCCTGAATTACCATCCTGTGTCCCTTTTTAAAGTGCAATTAGGACAATAAGATTTTCAGTTTGCCCTAAAATCCTTTTTCTTGGAGTACCTTAAAGGATGCAGTTTCCTCCTCCCTGTTTTGATGATCCACTCCTAGTATTGCTTGTGTGATACTAGGCTGCCCTTACAGCTTTGTTTAGCCAGTGGCCAATCTCCTAATGTCAGCAGCATAACACTATGTACCTGCATTATCATCCTGTGCTCCTTAATGTATTTCAAGGAAAGGAACTTGCGCTAATTAAAAATCGTAACTCTGGGGTTTAATCTCCAAAATTAATTTGCTGATTTAATTTTGGAATTGTGTTATGACCATAAAATGTAGTGTATAAACCATTTCAAATGGAGTCTGGCTAGCCCTGCAAACAGAGTGGAGGTTTCCCATGTATTCCTATATAGAGATTTAAGTCCATGGTGAAACAAAAGCAGCTTGAATGGGTTGATGTAGCTTAGGTGACCAACTGCAGTTGAAATGCACCCGTCAAGGAATTCTGGATCATCTAAAATGGAACTCAAAATGATGCCGTAGGGCCGGTTCACACCACAAACTCCGCGTTCCAGTGCGTTCAGCCTCTGCAACACAAGCCGGCCGGCTCCCTGCTTTCAGGGGTGGGAGGGGGCGTGCCGGTGCATTGAAGTCAATGGCACCGCAGCTAGTGCGATCGCCCGCACCCGGAACGCAGGCACATTAGTGCTTGCGTTCCGGTCCAGTGCGATCTGCAAAAATAATGTGCCTGCGTTCCGGAGAGCCGGCCAGCTTGCGTTCCAGAGGTGGACGCGGAGTTTGTGGTATGAACCAGACCTAAAGCAAGCTGAATTTGCCCTTGCCTGACTCAAGTCCTTAGGTCGGTGAAGTGAAAGTGACTTTTAGATGGGGCTGCAACTAATTATTTTCATAATAAATTAGTTGGCTGACTTTATTTTTTTTTTACAATTGCACTGCACTGGCACGCACGGCATTGCGGTACCCTGCATTCCAGTACGGGCGATCACATTGTGGGTGGGAGGTGCTTTTGGGGTCCATTGAAATTAATGGCACTGCAAAGCACCTCCTGCAGCAGAATTTGTCAGGCCGAAACCAAAAATTACTTTTCCCAACTTTATAATTTAAAAAAAAAATAATTGTATTGTAAGCACATGGCGCTTGAATAGCTTCAGCCCGGGATTAACAGCTGCCAGTGCCAAGATTCCACAGAAGGCAGCTGAATGTAAATACAGCAGGTAGTGGGCGGGTGCAATAACCAGCTATTGGGCATTTCACATTGCAATAGCAGCCTGGCTATTGCACCCGCCCACTGTTGCTATGCCCTTCTCCCAGCATGGAGGAGGGAGAGCTAGGGGGTCCAACCAACTAATCGCTCATGAGAATAGTTGGCAACTATTCTCATCAATTATTATAGATGAATCAATTAGTTGGTTGCAGCCCTACTTTTAGATGCTCACAGCTTGTGTTTGTAGTAACCTCTGCATCGATAGATGTAAAAACTGTATTTGAAAGAAATATATAGTGTGAGGATAGACTGCAGTTGTACTTTAAATCTACTATTACCATTTCGATTTTAGCTGGCAGTTATATCAGTATTTTTTTTTTTTTTTTACTTATAGAGAAATTGTGTATTTTGTGTTCCCATTTTGATACCCATTATTTATTTTGGCTTCCTAGGTTCTGAGAAGAGAAAAAGTGGATGTGCCCTTGGTAAGTACACTACGAACTGTTATGTTTGGTGCTGAAATTCAGTGTTTTTTATTCTGTTTTAGTGTTTTTAAAAGAGCTTAAAGAAGAAAAATGAAATAGTTTATATAACACACACACCCCCCAAAAGGTAAGGAGAGGCAGGGACCAATGTGAATACAAACCAAGAGTTTCAGCTGCTGGTTGCTTTTTTTTTTTTTATTCATATGCAATATTTATTTGCCTGACTAAACTTATACATACATTTTGTTTTGCTTTTACCTTTTTCAAATTCTTTGCAGTAAATCAAGCAAACCACCCAGTAGTACATTAGTGTGCTTTTCCTCATCAATAATGTGTTGTATACAAACTACTTACAATAACAAGACATAGAAAATGGTACATATACACCGATCAGCCATCATATGATGACCACCCGCCTAAGGCCCCGTTCACATGTAGCGAATTATCGCCGCGATATCGCGAGAAGTCGCCGGCCAATGCTATTCAATGGAGCTGTCTTAACTCCATGTCGCTCGTCGCGGTCGCAAGTCGCTTCTACCGGACCCTTTTTTCGGCGGATTTTGCGCGATTTTGCTTTTTTTCTATGGAGCCTGACGGAGAAGGTCGCGCTACCGTCGCTGGAACGTCGCCCCGAAAGTCGCGCTATCCGCTGCAAAAGGTATGTCGCTACATGTGAACAGGGCCTAATCTTGAGTATGTCCACTTTTTACCTCCAAAACAGCTCTGACCTGTGGAGTCATGGACTCCACTAGACCTCTGAAGGTATGCTGTGGTATCTGGCACCAAGCCGTCAGTAACAGATCCTTTAAGTCCTATAAGTTGGGGCCTCCATGCATCGGACTTGTTTTTCCAGCACATCCCACGGATGCTTGATTGGATTGAGATCTGGAAAATTTGAAGGCCAAGTCAACACCTCAGTCTTGTTGTGTTCCTCAACCCCTTTGTGACGTAGAGATACACACTGTACGTCCCATCACAAAGTGCCTATATGACTTGCCACGTACACTGTACATGACAAGTTATTTAAGGCTCTGTAAGGCTCTGCCGTTAACCACTGATTCTCAGCAGTTACCAGTCATTAATGAATGCCTCAGTATTGAGGCATTCATTAAGGAAATAGTTATAATAGGTCCTAGGTGTCATCCTTGACTCGGACCTCACCTTTCTTCCCCACATCCAATCCCTATCCAAATCCTGCCGCCTTCACCTTCGTAACATCTCCAAAATACGCCCCTTCCTCACCAAAGAAACTGCAAAATTACTCATCCACTCCCTTGTTATCTCTCGTCTTGACTATTGTAACTCCCTCCTCATTGGCCTTCCACTACACAGGATATCCCCCCTTCAGTCTATAATGAATGCAGCTGCCAGACTCATCCACTTGACCAACCGCTCAGTGTCTGCAACCCCCATCTGCCAATCCCTGCACTGGCTTCAACTCGCCCAGAGGATAAAATTCAAAATATTAACAGTCACTTATAAAGCCATCCACAACTCTGCCCCCGGATATATCTTAGACCTTGTCTCAAAATATCACCCTAACCGTCCACTGCGCTCTTCCCTAGACCTCCTGCTTTCCAGCTCCCTAGTCAACTCCTCCCATACTCTCCTCCATGACTTCTCTAGAGTCTCTCCCATCCTCTGGAACTCTTTACCCCAACCTGTCCGTCTGTCTCCCACCCTGACTCTCTTTAGGCGTTCCCTGAAGACTCTTCTCTTCAGGGAAGCCTATCCCACCTCAACCTAACCACTGAACCATCACATTCTCAAACAATTCATCCCCACACAGCTACCTCCTCATGTATCATTTCCCCCTCCTCTTTCAGATTGTAAGCCCTCAGGGGCAGGGCCCTCCTTACCATCCTGTCTTGAATTGTATTGTAATTGTAATGTCTTCCTTACATTGTAAAGCGCTGCGCAAACTGTTGGCGCTATATAAATACTATGTAATAATAATAATATTTAAGCTTTTGTAAAAGCTTCTTTCTTTCATTAATGAAATAATGAAGCCGTTACATACAAATACGGGATCGCTAAATGGCAATCCCGTATTTGACAGCTGAAGATAGCAGAGTGAGTCACCTCTCTGCTATTCGTATTGACAGCTCCATAGACTGGCCCCTTTTTTATGATACATTTCCGGCACAGAGATACATTGGGGGGAATTTATCAAAGCCTCTTGGATCATTTTTTTAATGTGCAAATCTTTCTTTTAACATGTACCCCTGTTTTCTTCAGAGCTTGCACTACTTTTTCAACTGCATGTTTTTTGCACCTTTTTTTTTGCATGTGTTTTCATCTGCACTTGTTCTGGGCTGTCTGAAACTGGAGCATCACCTAAGAAAACACTCACAACTTAAGACGTCCCCATGACCACTTCTTCAAGATGCGACAGTTAAAGTGACATTAAACCCTCAGATTTTTTAACATAAACCAATACTGTAATGTGTGCCTTACTGTAATCCATGGTAGTTTCCCTTCTCTTTGCTGCTCTTCCTTTTAAATCCTCAGGTCTTCTCATGCTTGGGAAGAACTTCCCTTTTCAGCTCAGGGCCTCTTCCTGTAGTGCTGGCTCAGGTTTCAAGCCTATACAAACGTATACACAGACACCATGTATCCATTCCTGAGACAAGGCAGTCTGCTGCAAAACAGAAGTTCTGCAGAGCATGAGAACAGATACAGATTTAAAAGGAAGAGCAGCAAAGAGAAGGGAAACAACCATGGATTAGTGTAAGGCACACATTACAGTATTGTTTTATGTTAAAAAATCTGAGGGTTTAATGTCACTTTAAGCTTTTTGCCTGAAGTTAGAAGTCTTCGTTCTTGGAGTCTATTAAACCTCATTTATCAACAACATTACACTAGCTTGATAAATCTGGTGCAAATATATTGCGTGCAGGTTGAAACACTCGCAATTGCTTTGATAAATTCCCCCCAATGTATCTCTTTGCCGGAAATGTATCACTTCTGATTGTCTGAGCAAGTTTAAAGACTTTTAGTGAGATCTGAATCTGACATGCTGTCAGGATCAGTCTCTAAGGTTATTATTAGCTGTTCCTAATGCTGGGAACACACCTTACAAAGTCTTGCGATGGTTGTAAGGTACTTAAAACGTACGATCTGCCTATCTTGGACAGGCAGATCGTACTTGCGATGATCACAAGCCGCGCCCCCCTGGGGGGCGGGCTTCCGATGACCGCAATGCCGAACTGGCAGTGTGCGCTTGCTTACACCGGCCCTTCCGGCTTTTATCGTACCAACATGCTACACACCCGCCGAACATCGTACGATGCTTGGCGGGTTTTCGAACATGTTCGTAATTTAAAAGTCGTGCGACCTTACAGTAGTAGAGGTCGCACGGCTTCCACAAACCTTACGATAATCGTACGATCGCGGGATTTCCCGCTATTATCGTACAATTATCACAAGGCACCTTAAGTTTGGCAGCAGCCTAATAATAGCCAAAAATTTTAAAAAGTTAATTTATCAAGCAGTCATAGTGATTGCTTGATATAAACTGACAAAGCGTTAAAAAAAATTGTGTAAAACTAAATTAGGAAAATAAAAATGATATATAAATATATTTTTTATACTATAATTATAAAAAAATTCTAAAAAATAATAATAAAAACTTGTGAAAAAAGTGTTTTCTTTTAGTTTTTTCTTCATTTTTTTAAAATATTTTATTCAAACTAAGTGAGGCGTAAGGTACACATGTTTGATATAATTATATAGCCCTATCTGTCCTCTAAAAAACAATATATAATATGTGTGGGTACATTTAGTAAGAAAGTATATTACTGCTGTGGAAGAATCACAGCAAAAATTTAAAAAGTGTCAGTCATTTATGAACAGAAACTGAAAACTAGCTCAGTCATGAAGGGGTTAAACCATTCTTGAACCATTTTTGAAATGTGTCAGGGTACATTATCCTGCTAAAAGAGGCCACTGTCATCAGGGAATACCGTTTCCATGAAGGGATGTACTTGGTCAGCAACAGTGTTTAGGTATGTGGTACGTGCTAAAGTAACATCCACATGGAAGGCAGGACCCAAGCTTTCCCAGCAAAACATTGCCCAAAACATCACACTGCCTCCACCGGCTTGCCTTTTTCCTATCCTAACAGACCAGGCCACCTTCTTCCATTGCTCCGTGGTCCAGTTTGCACGTTCACGTACCCATTGTAGGCACTTTTGGCGGTGGACAGGGGTCGTCAGCATGAGCACCCATTTCCAGGTGCCATTGTAACTAGATAATCAATGTTATTCACTTCACCTGTCAGCGGTCATAATGTTAAGGCTGGTCAGTGTATATGCCTATTTGCACATGCTGTCTCTCTCCCTAGTGACTGAACGTTGGTAGTAGTATGTATGCAATTAGGGATACACAAAAAAAGTCACTTAGTTTCTGTTAAAGCTTGTCCAAGAGTTCATTGTAAATGGGTCTCCCAATAATTAGGTGCTACAGTAGAGGGATTCTGGATTTTGTCTGTCTCTCCTCTCATCTATATTCCTTCCCGTGTGGGTGTAGCCCTGTCCACTTACATCAATTTCTATGAGGGAAACATTTCTGTCTGCAGACTCTAGATGGCAGCACATTAATACCATAGGATCACTGTGCCCAAAAGGTATTATACACTATTGTTGATTCTTATTCACACAGCCGCTATAAGGCTTGGGTCCAGTATAGAGCTGCCCTAAACAATGGAAAGGAAGAAAATTAATCCCCCCCCTCTCTCCCACCTGTCTCTCTCTCCTCCCCTCTCTCTCCTCCTCCTCCCCTCTCTCCCCCCTCTCTCTCCTCCCTTCCCCCCTCTCTCTCC
>NW_017306302.1:2258960-2260952 GCF_000935625.1 Nanorana parkeri | reverse complement strand
TCTCTCACGCCCTTGCTTCCCCCTTGTTCTTGTAGTTATCCCAAAAACTGTAAGGTTTATTGAGAAAGTTTAATGGCATTTTTATAAAGCTTTGAGGTGTTTTGTACCAGATCGTTGGGTCATGAGCTCAATTCTACATCATCGCCCACTTTAGTAGATTACAAATGAAAAGTGGTTGAGGTGTGAAGGAACGTGTGTGTGGACAATATGCATGCTACCAACACATCTCGTCTGTCATAAGAATTTTTTTTTTTTCTACATCTCGCAAAATTTGAGACTCTACAATATATAAAGTAAACCAACCATGAGAAATGTATAGATTTCATAATTTGATAAGCAAGCAACATCCAATATGTGGGTATTTAATGGTCAGTGTGGATGATCACCTGAGAAATAATAAACCTACAAATGTAGCTTTCCACATCATCTGTCATAATGGAAGTGAAAGCTTATTTTCTGTACAGGCCTCTATGGGTCTATTGTATTGATTGAAAGCTAACACCAATAGACTGAATACATTTAGCCTTGTTTAAAGGAGAACTATGGGGTTAGGGCTTTTCCCCATAGTTCTCCTTAGGGTAGCGGGAGGACACAAACTAGCGTCCTCCCGTCACCCTAAGCTCAGTATACCGCGAGCTACAGCTCGTGGTATACTGAGACGCTGAAGCGGATCCCGACAATTATGCCGGGATCCGCCCAGATGAGTGAGTGACAGCTGGCTCTGCCTATCTAGATGCAGACCCGGCCGTACCTGCCCCCTCCCCCGTCCAATCCGCCAATCAGCGGTGGCGGATCGGAGGTGGGAATCCAGCCCCTCTCCTGTCAAGGCAGAGAGCCGTGACAGGATCGAGAGGTGAGCGAACGCCGGTATGTGTTCGCTCACCTCCCGATCTACTAAGCCGACCTGTGACAGTCTCATTTTCACAGGTCGGCTAGAACTATGAGGTGAGTGAAAAGCACTCACCTCATAGTTCTCCTTTAATCTCCTGAGGTCTCCTGACCTTCCAATTTAGTGTAGCAAATATTGTAGCAAAAGCATTGTAGCAAATATTGATTTTTGGGGGGGATTCATATCTTTTACTTGGAATGTTTCAAATGTATGTAAATGGAATGTGGTTTTTGATGTTACACGGTATGTTTATATTTATTGTATCTATTATTTGGCTGTGTGAATCAGCTGTGTTGTGATTCAACATTTTGTAGATGTGTCTGCTGATTTGATATTGTTGATATTTATTTAATGCGCAGCTGATGTAGGATAGGTCCTATGACTAAGCCTTTTGGTGCAAAATGCATCAAGGTGTTCTAACACGGTTGTCAATGTGTGTTATACTTTCTTAACAAACCTCTTGGTTTTTGGATTTGCCGCATGGACCTATGACTGAGAAATTGCACGCTGACTTCAGCCAGGTTGTGGTGTTGGTGGCTTTCTAAGGCTGGCCACACACCTGTCAATCTCTTCCGTTCAACCCGCGAGCTGAACGGAAGAAAGTGACTCGATTCCTCTATCAAAACAAACAGCGTGTAGCCGACAGCTGTCAGAATACCCGATCAGAGCGGACAGCTCATTGGCTGCCGCCTCGGATCACACAAAGATTTTCCAGCAGGCTCCTTTGATCAGCTGATCGAGGAATGCCGGCTGAAAGGGAGCCGACAGCCCCACACAGTGTGCGAATTTCAGCCCGTACATTAAAAACTGGTGGAAATTCGGCCAGTGTATGGGCACCTTTAAAGGAGGTTGAAGGCTGGGTACCCCGGACGCAGCAGCAGGTTATCTATTGGTAGCTGGCTAACACTGCATGGACATTTTCAGCACATTGAATCTATTCTGATGAGACTACTGGGGATGTTATTTGAGGCACTGACTAGTATATGCAGCTATCTTTTGCCAACTAAAGGCCCCAATGAAGAAGGAAATGGTTGTGCTTGAGACCAAATGGAGCTGACATTAACCCTTGTAATTCCTAATGAGTGCTTATTGGTTATATATAT
>NW_017306302.1:2201269-2258876 GCF_000935625.1 Nanorana parkeri | reverse complement strand
ATGTTCACTGACATGATGCTTATCATAACTGGTTGATTCCAAAGAAACCAGCCCTTTTTATTTCTAGACAGCCATGCCTTCAATTCTGTGTCTAGAGGGAGGCGAGAGGTAGGAACCATTTTACTGGGTTCTTTGAATTTATTGCTTGTATCGATGGGTAATTGCAGCTTGCTTTTAGGTGCATTTTTAAGGTCCATTTAAGATCCTTCGGAATCATTCAGAGTTCATTGGCAGAAATGTTTGACCTGCGTTTTGACCTTCTTCTGAGCTGCATTAACCTGCTGTAAGCTGCTTTTGCATTCCCACTGACTTGTATGGGTTCTGTGTGATTGTAAATCTAAAAAAGCAGGCCCTCCTCCAATGTGCATGCTCCTTGCACATCCCCATGGCGAGTAGGAAACTAGCATGCTTTCTTTAATGTCATTTTAGCCGGAAATTGGATGCTGATGTTGGCTCTCAGGAGATGGGAGGGAAAAAAATGGAAGGCCTTATTTGCTTGAGAAAAGAGTTTTTGTATTGGAAGTACATTTCTGTAATAATTATCAAGCAGAAGTTTTCTTTAATAAGCTCTTCCTAAATATGGAAACCAAACTCAGTCCTTTTTGGTGTATGAGCCTTGTGGAAGGGATCAGCATCAGCAGCTTTTTTGGTCATTAAGTCCTTCTGTAAACTTTGCAGGTCAGTTTATTAACTCATACTGTGCACTTTTCTATGCAGCTCAGCATGCCATTTACCACATTGGCAGCTACTTTGCCCACACCTTTAGAACCGGTTATTCCAGCTCTTGCCCCAGTTCTGCCAGCTCTAACGCCTGCCATACCAGCGCTCACTGAACTGCAACAGCCACCATTAATGGGAAATGTAGACCCCACAAAAGTGGATGAAATTAGAAGAACAATTTATGTTGGAAATTTAAACTCACAGGTATTTTTTTATGTAGTCTTGTTTGCAAGCTTTTATGTCTGTCAGTCTGTCTGTTTGTACATGTTACATGATTGCCGTGTTTTTTTTCTCCTTTTCTTGGATGTATATCATTCTCTTTGTTTTATAGTTCTTCCTTTTTTCCCTTTTCTGTTTTTCTTTCTGGCCTGTCGCATATTTTCATGTTTTGATGGCTGACCTCTGATTTGTACACATATTTAGACCACCCCATCTGCACAGAGCAGTAGTACTGTACAATTTAGCTCTCAGAAGAGCAGCCGTGCATGATTTTTACATTTAGTCCTGCAAATTGTAAGTATCTAGGCATCTAAATATCTTACAAATATAAATGTTTTTTAAAGATTAAATAAAATGTGAATTTAGGTCAGCATTGATCAAATAGTGTGGCATAGGGGAGGAAGGCTTCTGACAGTGCCCACAATGTAGAGCGGCTGGGAGTCGATGCTGACAGGTAGCTTACAATACCCCTCTTATATCAATAAAATGCATCAGCACATTCCTGTAAAGAATGTAATCTTCTTTTATTAATCTGTGTGACAACTTGTTTTGCTAAACAATTATCTTGCAGACTACAACAGCGGAGCAGCTTCTGGAATTCTTTAAGCAAGTTGGGGATGTCCGCTTTGTCCGTATGGCTGGTGATGAAACTCAGCCGACGCGGTTTGCTTTTGTAGAATTTTCTGACCAGAATTCAGTGACACGAGCGCTGACATTCAATGGAGTTATGTTTGGTGACAGACCCCTTAAGTAAGTGGCTTTGATTTTAAGTTTCTTAAGTTATCTTTTCTTAAGTTATACTATGCTGTGTGGAATATACTGTAATTGGAAAAATAGATCCAAGCAATATTCTCTAAAAAGAAGACTGTCTGGGGGTCGTGCTGTGTATTTATTTAAAACATTACATTGCCAGTTACTGCAGGAATTGTTTTTATGTTGTCGTCCTAAATGAGCCCCTGCCTTTGTTGCCTTTTGCATACCTGCTTCCCAAGAACTCAGACAGCTGAGAGAGACCTACTACTTAGTCAAAAGTTAAGTTCATATGTATATACAGTGGTACCTCAGTTCACAAACTTAATTCGTCCCATGATTCTGGTCGCGAACCCAATCGAACTGTGATCAGACCGCAATCTCGACTAGAGGAAGCCACGACCATATGTCAGAGCAGGGAAGATGGCTGCGGTTGTGTTAGTCACCCGATGCGGAGTTCGCGAACGGAAGCAAAATTTTGCTGAACTTCCTGTTCGCAAACAGAAGCGTTCGTGAACCGAGGTGCCACTGTATTATAGTGGTCATGCTGATCCTCTGGCCCCAGTAATCTCTCACTATATGAAGGGCAAGCGTCGGTGGGCTTTTGTTTGCTTCGCAACTGCTACTCCCCATACAAGTCTGTAGTAAAAAGCATTCTGCATTTTCACATCAAAGCCCATTGACACAGGCCCTTATGCATGCTTGTCCTTCCAGTGATTCAAAGAATCGTAGCCAGAGGCAACCGGGCTGGAAGCATTTTCAGAAAGTTGGTAATTTCAGCCAACATCTCATGATACGTTTCCTTTATGCCTGTAGTCCAGGCAGACGGCTAAATACACCATTAAAAATACTGTGATATTAACTGCCTTACCTGCCAAAAGATTTGTAATTCTATTCAACCTGTTGCATGCCTCAAGACCTCTCTGCAGACTAGACATGAGCCTGTGATTGCATAGTGTGGGGCAGCAGCACACTGATGACATCATCACACTGCTCCATTGAGAGCTGTCATGGTTAGATTGTCAGTACTCAGCAGTACAGTAATGTCCTCCCTCCCTCTCCAAGTCAGTGTGCAGCTATGTAAGGTATTGCTTTAGGCTGGTAAAACAGATTCTGGTGTTTGTAGTATGTATAGGGTTAAACTTTTTAGCAGTTTGGGAAATAGAGTAAGGCGCAAAGAAAGATATATGCATTCATTAAAAAAGTTGCATATTAAAAGAACGGTTACCTTTAGGTATGTACTTCACTAATCCAGGCAATGAGGCTAAAAAGATTGTGGGCCTTGCCTATTTTATTCAATAAGGTTTTAAACCAATCACACACGGCTTCTCCATTTTGGCTTTATATTTGTAAAATAAATGACATGTTGTAATGTAATTTGTTGTTGTTCATCTCTGGTTGTAATTACCCAATTGCAGGACCTGCTAAGGATCAGGTAATATTTATCTATTGATACTTAAAACCATGGAATTCAAAGACCTTCGTTCACAGACACACTGCTGTGTGTTTATGTCTGTGTATATATAACATTATTGATCTTTATAGCTTCTACATATTTATTTAAAACACATGAAAGTTCTGCTCTTGCTAGATTTGTATAGATTATTGTTTTTCATTTAGAATCAATCATTCCAATAATGCAATTGTGAAACCCCCTGAGTTGACCCCACAAGCTGCTGCAAAGGAGTTAGAAGAGGTGATGAAAAGGGTGCGGGAAGCACAATCATTGATTTCTGAGGCCATTGAGCCAGGTATGTCTCCTTACTGCCACGCTTTGGTGCATTGTACTTCCTGATGTTGATTTATGAATTGTACTGAACACTGTCATAGTCTTACTAGCTGCTATTTTGAGTAATAGTTCACAATGTAAGTGTGTACTGTCCAACTTGTTTCTGGGCCTTGAGCCGCTTGAAGATAAAAAGCTGGTCATGGTCTGCCAACGATGGCTGTGTAGTGACTGAAGAGCACCAAATACTTTTTTTTTTATAATTCAGTTCTCTGTTGTGTGCCGCGTGACAGGCTTGTTTCAACCTCCCTGGCGGTATGATTATGTAGGATTTTAGCATGCCAAAGCGGTACATTGTTTTTCATGGCAATTTGTTGTTTTATATTGTAGGCCTGTAATTCTTAGTAAATCTTAGGAATAACTGACCTAAATCTGTCCAAATAAGAGTCCAGTAGACATCCCGGGTATGATAAAGTTTGAAACACGAAATCGTAAATTATAATAAAATAAATATAAAAAATGAAAATCTAATAATTACAAAAATGGTCTAGTAAATGGGAATTCTGGGAGTGCTGCCTGATCCGTACCACAGTCAATAGTGCAGGCAGGGCACTGGACAAAGCTCTAGGTACAAAATTGAAGTGAAATAGTTTGATACATATATGTAATTATAGCAGATTACAATGTATTGTGTGTAAATCATGTTTGCACTTTTGAATTTCCCACCTGCTCCGCCCCCCGCTGTGACGCCAAAAACGAAACTGCCGGCATCGGCCGGGCGAACACAGCAGAGGACACCGCGGGCTCGCAGGGACAAGGTAAGTGACACTTTTGCGCAATCCCGAGTGTGGCTCGGGGTTACCCCTCTTGGTACTGAAAATGAACCCCGAGCCACACTCGAGAATACCGCCTGGGAGGTTAAAGGACAACTTCACCCCCCTTGTTTTTAAACCATTTTCTAATAGACTTGTTCTGTGGGAAGGAGCAGAAAAGGACAAGCATGTGGTAGCACTGCAGAGCAAGAAGCTGAGTGTCAGTATGCATATACAGTCATGGGTAAAACTATTGGCACCCCTGCATTTCTGTCAGATAATGCACCACTTCGCGCAGAAAATTGTTGCAATTACAAATGTTTAGGCATTCTCATGTTTATTTCTTTTGTTTGTATTGGTATGACAAAAAAATGGAGAGAAAAAAACAAATCTGACACATTCCACGCAGAACTCCAAAAATGGACTGGACAAAATTAATGGCACCATCTACAAATTGCAATAAATAATTGCATTCCAAGTTTTTGTGGAAAAGCATGGACCATCTTAAGGTAACAAGTCCATCTCCAGAGATCTTAATGTTCCTGTGTCCACTGTGCGCAACATTGTCAAGAAGTTTACAGCCCGTGGTACTGTAGCTAATCCTGGACATGGACGAAAGAGAACAATTGATCTAAGATTGCAACATAGGATTGTTTAAATGATTGATAAAGACCCTCCATCAACTTCCTCTGTTGATGGATAATATGTTACGGTACACTACAAAAATATATAATGTGCAGAGCCGAGATATTGCCAAAACGGGGGGGGGGGAAACCCCACTCTGGGAGGATATAGGGATAAAAGGGCCCGGGGACTGGAGTGGTTAACCAATAAAAAACTCCTCTCCCATGATGCAGTAGGAGCATTCCCTATTCTACCCTGCATGAGCTGTGTTATCACCACCATTATGATGGGGATGGTGGTGGGGAGCACACAATATGCTGAAGACATATTAGCAGCTCTCCTGTCACAGTTGAAATACTGGAGTGTTCATTGGTTCTGTTTATTACGTTCAGCATCTTCACATATGTAGGCCATACAGTAAACTCCCCATTATTCAGCATTCAAGCAACTGGCAAACAAATCGAGATCATATGTCCTCAATTTTTTTTCCAGGTTGCTTGATAAAATGAGGATACTAAATAAAAATGTTGTTGGCAACTACATTTATATAGTTGCTAAGCAAATTGTCAGTTTACATCTTGCTGCCCGACGGCGGCTAGATTCTGCGGTTGTCAGCAGAATGTAGACAATGGGAAGCATTAGCCAGCCTGCTATTGGCTGTTTCATATCGCAATAGTAGCCTGGTTATTGCATCCACCCACTGAGCAGAGGAGAGAACTAGAGAGAGAACTTTACTATTAACCAGGTGCTACACTTATCCAGCACCTACTGATCCCCGCGTGTGCCGGATAACTGGGAGTTTATTGTATTCTGCTTTTCAAGTAGCATGAACTTCTTCTTTAATTAGGATTTCTGTTACTTCAACATGTATAATCATCTGAGAATCCGGTTTCATATGCACTTTGGTATTTTTTACTTTCTTTTGCATTCTGTTTATTCTAAATAATAGATCCTGTGAAACCAGTTGAGAAGGTGTTGCCGAAAAACTCCAGATCCCGCTCACATTCTCGCTCCAGATCCCGATCAAGTTGGAAGCGTTCACACTCAAAGCAAAGGTAGATTAAAGGGATGCTGTAATGGTTTAGGGTCCGTTTTTTAATTTACATAAATATTTTATACACGGTACTCTCACGATACGGGTAGTGCAGGGCCTGATGGGTTCTCTGAAGCTGCTTTATTTACAGTTTGGGGATGAATTACGTGTGTGCGTGCGTGCGTGCGTTCTGTATATAGCCTGTTAAGGCACATATTATTGCATTTCTGTAATTATCTATCGTTAGTTGTATATTTTTTGTGTAAGTATATAAATTTGACTTGGTATCGGCCTACTGTAGTACACTGTACAGCAGAGCTCAGGGCAGGAGGAAGAAGTAGTACAAGGAGCCATTCCAGTGTGCAGAGTACTAAGCAGAGATAAGCTCATCTATGTGCTCCTACAGCAGAGTTCAGGTCCTGTCCCTTGCTAGACATGGTTGTGTTGTGGGACAGAGCTGTGTAATTCTCAGGACCGGATAGACAGAAATACAAATTATTTGGCAGGCATAACACCTCACTTATGGTTTTCCATCTGTGTATATAGATCAGGGGTAGTGAAATAACATTCCAGTGTGATGCAGTTGTACCACATCGTGGCTGGCTTCACTGGGAAAAAAAAGACAGCATCACCTTGCACTGGTTGCCCCCACCGGGAGGGGGGGCCCTCTTGCACAGTGTTGTCCTTTTCAACAACTTGTGAACGGCCATGTATAAATAAAGGCGGAGTTTCACTGTGTAGAGTTCATATTGTTCCATAATGTGCTCTAGCTATTGCCGCACATGAATTCTAGGAATGTGGGGTTTTTTTTTACTTTACCGTGTTGCTAGATGGAAGGTAGGTAAGTTTTGGTATAAAATCAACAACCGACTATTTCAACTGTGGCTTTTTTTTAGAAATCGTTCTTTCCTGTCGTTCTGTGGTCTGTTTGGACTCTTATTTATGAAGGTTTCTGAAACACAATGTTGCATACAGACAGTTTTTTATATATATATTGTATGCGCTCCTGATAATTGAGTTTGAGTGTTCTTTACAAGCTCCTCATAATTATATTATTAAATATAAAAGTTTTACTAATGATCTAAAATACTTTTAATGGCATTTTTTGTTGTCCTTATTTAGAAGTCGATCACATAACCGCTCTCGGTCCAGACTCAAAGAGCACCAGAGATCTAAGAGTCCTCACAAGAAACGCTCTAAATCTAGAGATCAACGCAGATCAAAAAGCAAATCGCGTTCCAGGTAATTGAAGTCATGCGTTCATAACATTTGTCATTGTTTTATTATAGGGCCTTAGGACACTAGCTGATTTTATTTTAAGGAAAGATTCTTTTACAGTGGTGTGTGTTTGTTTTTTACATGCATGTGATTTTAGCTTAACCCTTTTGCTGCCACGAAAGCAAGTAATGCGTGCCAAATGACAATTGTGCCACATGGGATGAAAACAATAGTACTAGAGTAATGCTTCCTCCCTTTATACCTGACATATTGTTGAACTGTAAACCCAAGACACGGTGAATCCGCACATTCATTTTATATGCATCAAATCCTAAAGCTGGCCACACACTCTGAGATTTTCCCTGCTGCCAAGAACCCGCTCAAATACCACAGACCAATGTCTCTTGTGCATGTTATTGCTGCTTTTTTTTTTTTTTTTTTTTTGTACAAAAAGCCACTAATCCATCTTCCTTCCTTTTTTTTTTTTGTCCGTACGATTCATACCTTCGAGAAAATTTGGCCAGGAGTAAAGTCAAAAAAATTGATTGATTATCGTTCGAAAGACTGTTCCTGGAGATTTCTGAGCAAAAATCGATGTGTATGGGCACCGTAACCCCTACCCTCTGTATGTCTCGGCAGAATGTGAGAATTGCCGGACCAGATGGAAGTGTTCCCATTCTCAGTCATCCAGTTTCATTGGTCCAATGCTTTGCTCTCGCCTAATATCACTCTTTCTGCCGGATCTTCTCATTTCTAAGGCATTTTCACCCTTAGAACTGCTGCTCTGTTGTATGTTTTTCATTCTGTTTTTTATGCAGACGCTGGAGAATAGTGCTAATGATTCCAGCATTTTCAAAAAGGCAGAAAATACAATATCTGAGCATTTCTTACATGGTGAACGTTTTACATCACATGTCATGTCCCCTCTCTTGCTGGTAGAACAGCCGACCCTGACAACATGTTTTCTGTGCAGGGATGTGGCCATGATGTTCTGTTAGTCTATTTGCATTAACAAGAAGCTGCACCTAATAAATTGACCACTAAGTGTTTCATTGCTGCAAAACTATTCTTCAACTAGATTCAACGTTCAGAATCTTATATTAGATTACATTTGATGTTTTAGAGAGAAGAAGAGAGAAAAGGACAGAAGTAAACCTAGGGACAAGGAGCGCACAAAAGAGAAAAACGATAAAAGGAAAAAAGAGAAAAGGTCTCGTAGCCCTTCGAAAGGCCACTCGTCTATCAGAAGGTCCCACAGTGTTAGCAGGTATGGCTGTCACACTTTTACTATTTTTGTAACTTTAACTTAATGTGTTTTGTATTAATTTACATAATGTTAGTCAGCAGTGCTTTGCATTGAACATTGAGCTATAAATCTCAGTCTTTGGCCCTAAAGGATCTGACACTTTGTTGGCTCTATTACAGTCAGATTTGGGTAGAAGTCATTTAACTTGCCACTAAGTTTTAGGTGATAGCCACAACATTGATACAACCCAAAACCCTTGGAACATCCAACCTTTATTTAGAGGCTGTACTTGATGGGAATTAAACCCAGGGCTGCAGAGTCTAATCACTTAAGGTGAAACATTGCACAGGGGGAAAAAACTGCAAGCAGGAAGGTTTTCTTTTTATTGCAGAAGAGACATGCTATTTCGTCTACAATAAACGCTTCTTTCCTTACAAATTTATTTTGTATGTACACAGAGTTAAGCAGGTGCAGCTCAGTGTGCACAATTTCCATGCCTCTGGGCCTGGGATAGATAAACTCCCCTGTGCATGAGTTTTGTCATTCTGGGTCAGCCAATCAAAATGACTGAAGATGCCAAAATTGGAAGAGAACCAGGCAAAGATGCCAGCGAGAGAGCTTGCAGATGCCACATCACCAGGGAAGTATTTAAGGACTTTAGTTGCGCTTTAAGGCATACTGTCATTATAAATTGCTACTCCAGTGATGCTGGAATTGTGCTGTCAATTATATCAGAAGTCCAGTACTAGTGGCTGCCATTTCCATCCACCTTCTAGAACCATTAGCTTACTGGGCTGTCTGACTTCAGTACTTTCCCTGCCAAGCAGTAGAATTATGTCAGCCTACATGCTCACCACAGTGCAGGTTTATTTTAATGTTTTGTTTTAAGGTTTATTGTGTTGTGGAATTCTTATGTATCGCACTAATCTGATTGGTTTAGTGTGATACAAATTGGATGCACAATTCATGTTAAACATCTGTAAAGTATTTCCTAATTCTAGTTAATATTGCCTGGTGATTAGTTGGTTTTGTTTGTTTGTTTTTGTGCAGAGAAAGGCGCAAAAGGAGGAGTCGAAGTCTTTCCAAATCTCCCAGAAATTCCAAAACTGCAAAGAGGGTTTCTAGGTCTCCTACTCCTAGAAGGTAATACTCAGATTCTATTTATCATTAACTGGACACTATTTCTAATATTTTGTTGGCATGGGGGGGGGCGGCGGTTTAATACTGTCATTTTATCTGGCAGAGGCCATCTGTAGAGTTCAGAGTAGAGACTGAGCTGGTTTATTTTGTGAATGATGGTGTGTGTGTGTGTGTGTGTGTGTGTGTGTGTGTTATGTGGTGAATGATGGTGTGTGTGTATTATTTTTCTTTTTTATTATTTTTTTTTTTCTTGTAATCTTTAGGAAAAGGAGAACATAGCAAAGTGACAAAATACTGTTCTACAGTGGGAATGTAGAAGACAAAAATGAAGGGAGCCCCCAGCACAATGGGAACTATAGACTGAATGAGGACAGTAAAGAAGGGGAAGCAGAAGTGGATTAAATCAATCATGGGCACTGCTCCTCTGAAGACTCTTCGATCGGGGCCACCCAGTGGGCATTATGTCCTCTCCTTACTACAACACTCTGCACATCTTGTTCTGTACCATCTGTTTACCACAGTGCGGTGCTAAGCCTAGGAACTCCTGAACTCTGTCACAAGAATCGTCATCATCTTCCAACATGTTTGTGAAGTTATTTAAACCAAATTTGTGCTAGTGATGGCAGCCATCCGAAAATGATGTGAGGTGTGTGAATGTGCTTTTATTTAGTTGGTTTTTTATCCTCCAGATATCGCATGGTGCAATCATTGTGAGGCAAAGAGAAGGTTCAAGAAAGATTTATATATAAACATTTTGGTATCTTTTATTTTATTTATTATTTTCACAAATCCTAAAAACTGTAACTGACCAATAACTGTTCCCTCTGGGATTTTAGTACTAAAAGAACGGTTATGTTTCATGTTAGCATTGGAGACATTGTGTGCTGTTCAGGTAATCATGTGAGAATGTTATTTTATTTGTCTTTTTCTCTTTTTTTTTTTAGTGTTTAGTCACCGTTTTCACTCCATTTCTTTCCTGCTAATATAAACACCAATATTTGTGTTTTTGGATTAACCCATCTTTTCATTGGGTGATATTTGTGTGGACCAGGCATGTCGAACTCAGATGAAGCAGTGGCCAACTTGAGTGCAATAAATCCTCATATGGCTGTGTTATGTCTGCTGAGGACCACAACAAACTAACTTGTAGAACTTCAGTAATTAACATTCTAGTAATAATTAGTGATAAACCAATACTGTTTTTTTCGGTATAGAGTACCGATATATATATATATTTTTTCCAGTATTCGCCGGTACCAATGCTGTGTGCCCGAATTATCAGGAAGTTGGGTGGCGGATCATGACCTGCTGCCCGACTTCCTGATTTCCTGGGAAGCCGGTGTTCTATTGAAAGAACACCAGCTTCTTTTGCTGAAGCTGCCTGGCTTCCTGACCAATCAACAAGACGGGCGGCGGGTCATGAGATGCCTCTGGCTTCCTGGTAACAAGTAAAGCTGGCTTCCTAGCCAATCTGGAAGTCGGGTGGCATGTCATGATCCAGATTGGCTCGAAAGCTGGTTTCACTTGTTCCTAGGTAGCCTGGCTTCCTGACTAATCGGGGAGACAGGTCATTAGGTGCCACCCGGCTTCCTGATTGGTTAGGTACTCCTAACCCACAGCCCGGGTTTCTTATTGGAAAGGAAGCCGGCTCCATGCTCCTTCGGCACTGCTGGTCAGAGGGAGATCTCTGGTAACGGAGGTAAGTATCGGAGCATTTGGGCGAGTACGAGTACTAATATCGTTATTGGTGCATCCCTAGTAATAATTGCAACTTACATTTTATGCCATATATACATTTCCTCCAGTGTTCAGCTGCAATATTATGAAAGGGAGTATGACCTTTATCACCTGGAGAACAGCTTGGCCCTCATTCACTTTAAAATTCTTAACCAGCTGAGAGCTGTACCTGGCTTAGATGGACAAGCGTGGTATAGGCTGTGTGAGGGTGCAAACCGACGTGCTCTAACCCGCATTTGAGACGAGGCAGCTCCTTGAATAGATTAACTGCCATTTTGGGCTGCCCTAAAAATAGTCTAAAGTAACAGTGGTGCTTAAGTGAGGAAATTCAAATGGATCCTAAGCTCAGGCTGTAGAAGGAGCCTTAACTTCTTCCCAAGTTGAGATTAAGGAAGAGCTAACTTCCGCTGCAGGTCTCCAGGGATTTTGCCATAATTTGCAAGTATGCACAGCATGACCTGCCTGCCAAAGTGCCAGTCTCCAGCCATGTGACCGCTGCAATCTCCCTCGTCACCCCTTTGCCACTGCTGGCGACTTAGCCTGTATCCAGAAGAAGACCCGGCTATGTTCACACCACATCCAGACCAGATCTGGAGAACATCTGCAAGTGCAGTGCATTTAAAAAAAAAAATGTAAAGCTTAAAATGGCTTTCAGGTGCGTTTCTGATACATTTCTATGCACTCCAGTGCATTTCAGACCAGAGAATGAGGCGCGCAGTATTTATTTATTTTCGTCTGGGCCGAAACGGACTGCGCTGGTGTGAACAGAGCCCAGAAATACCATAGGGATACATTGGAATATTTTTTGGTCCGGGCATGGTGTGAACAAACCCTTAGCGTCTTTGGCCAACTTAACCAGTCTGGGACAACATGACTCTTCCACACGTGCATTGCAGTTAATGTGTCCCGGCTTTACAGCCTAGAAATGGTGTGAATGAGCCACCCTGTAATAGAAGATACTATACTTACCTTACTTGTGGCTGGAGTGTGAAGCCTTTGCTCTCTTAATGAGCTCCGGGGGCCACTGCTATCAGACACTATCACCCACCGGCTGTTACTATATACTGCTGTGACAGCCACTGGCTGGAGAAATCCCATCGACCAGTGGAGCACATACTATCTCACACTCCTGGAAGTATTGGATAGCAGCTGCGCCTGGCTCTTTAGGACATCAAGGATTAAACACGCCTCTTGTTGGAAATGCAAGTATAAGATTTCTTCTTTTACCGGGGTTTGTTTTTATCAGGGTGGCGTTAAAGGAAACCTGTTCTGAGAGAAACATGGAGGCTGCCATTACTGACCTCTCCTCTAAATGCTAGTTATCCGGGTTGCCTGATCTACATATTTTTTCACTTTCAGTAACATGAAAAATATTAAAGTTTTTATAGTGTCCCTGTATTTCTCACAACGGGGATTTCAGACAGCTGACTGTAGACTACACAGTAAGACATAAAAATATGAACAGTGTTCTGAAACGAAACGGTATACATATCAGTTTTTGTTGGTGTTGTCTCCCTGTGCCGCCTTGCTAGAGTGCCAGGCTGCTGTTTTCTGCTGTTCTAGGACTTCATTTTATTTTTCATCCTGAGACTTCTAGATGGAGTTCTTGGCCTGTGTTGCCTGTGCATTGGATGTGGTGGTGGTGGTAGCAGCAGCCTGTGCAATGGGCTTGATGTTTTCTATTGAGGTTTACTGTTGAGCACCAACCTATGTTGGTTATTGCTGCATATACCCATTGCTTTCTGTGGAGTTCCACTGCACGTGTGTGAGTTTCAAAATTGAAGCAGAGAAGAACAAGCTGCTGTATACAGTGGTGCTGAGGCCTGGAAATGCGGTCTGTTGCTGGACATGTCAGGCAGTTTCTACTTCTATGATCTGCTGTCTATCCGATGGGGACAGCATAGGGGGGTGGAAGGCACATGGAACAATCCTAACTGCACTTACACTTTAAGACCCAGAAAACACTATTACTTGTATTGCAATGTTCAGGTAGAATAAACATGATGGGGTATTGTATGAAAACTATTCTTCACTGTAAAGCACAAGTAATGCTTCAGTGCCTTCTAGCAGTGCAGTCTCTTACATGACTGCTAATTAGGGACTTTACATGGTTGTTCAACCCATGTCTGTTAAGCTGTGTTCCTGCACATTGCCGCACATGTATGGTGTGAACAGGCCACATAGAAATCTGTGCCCTGCTTACGCTATACATGTGTAATGGTATGCAGAAAAACACAGCTCAACAGACATGGTGTGAACAAGCCCTAAAAGATCTCCACCAATAAGGTTTGCCGAGGTAACAGCCGTAATAATGTTCCTTGGCATTGCTGCTCCGTTACTGCAATCTGCCAGTTTCAGACTGAGTATGGAAACTCTGACAATTAAAGAAGAACTTGAGCCAAGGTTGGAAAGAGTGGGAAGTAGAGCCTCTTCCAGTTTTGTTTCCCTGCTATACTTCCCTTTGCTTTCTGGCCCAGAGATATGATAGGAAGTGAGTGGGCAAAAATGCCCAAGGTAGGGGGAAAATATCTACCTCTCAGAGTTGTCACTGGAAATGGCCCCCATGAGACGATATCCCCTTTACTCCAGACAATTGTCGCCATGAAGGATAGCCAGTCTCCTCAATGAAGTGAGAGCAATAAAAAAAACCTTAGATAGGTTCTCGCTCTTCCCTACAATATCCAAAACTGTAAAGTATTGGCGGGAGTTCTACTTTAAGCAGAGCAGGCTGAAAATTGAAGTGCTCAGAACATTGAAATTGGTGGAACATAGCAATAGCAGTAAGTAAAAGGTGGATGTCCCTTACACCTGTAACTGTATTATTTCCCTGTTAATGTGAGTCATTTTTCTCATTAAAACAGCTATGTGTCCAAAATGTCATAATAAACTGTCATACAAACTGTTTTTGTTGTTGGATTTATTTAAACTTGAGGATGCATTAACTTTGCAAAACTGCTCTGTGTTTTTTTGGTGCGTTGGAAAAAAATTAAAACCATTTATTCAAAATGTATTGTCAGATGATGGAAGAGGGTTACCTGTCATTTAATATTGGTGCAGATGACTCTCTGAACTGCTTTAATGATCATTGTTCACATAAGGGACATTGGTAATATAGATAGATATACATACACACAAGGAAAGATATCTAGATATTACATTAAGGTAGATAGATGTATGTCCCACCTGCCATCTACAGAAAGATTGGACACTGGCAAGCTCAAAAAAAAACCTTAGACCTGCCCAGGATATCCCTCCCACTACTGGCGTACCTTAGTTATATAGCACAGCAGCATAATCAAAAACAGAGGGACTGGACTTTAAGAAACCAGTTTTAAAATGAGTACACAAATGCTATCACCTTGGGGGTCTCCAAAAGCAGTCCAAATGAGGGGTAGGCAACATTGGTGACTGCCTACAGCTCAAGAGCTGCCAGAAGGACCCCTATGCCAAAGCTGGCATCAGATGAGGCTGCAACCTTTACCTAGTAGAATTTAGAAAGACATGAGAACAGAGCACCAGGTGGCAGCCTTGCATTGAGAAGCTGGTGCTTGATGCCAGAAATACTCACATAACCAGAAATTAGTCTTGATATGAAAGGAAGGAAACAGATTCTTCTTGGAAGACTGTTTACCTGAAGCCACCAAAATGGTGGAATGAGAAACCAAATTAACCTACAGGGTGCATCTGGCATGACCAACGATGAGCCTGTAGCTGATAGAGCTGAAGATTCACTGCCTGAACTGCTGTCCAGCAAGGAAGAAAAGCTCCTCTCTGAGAACTGGAGCCAGACAGAGACTGAAGATCGATGTCTCGGGTTGAGAGGATCCAAAACTGCCCTAGGTCCGAAGAAAAGCCTCAACATACTTGATCCCATATCAGACTCAAAAGGAAATTGGGTTCCTTGCATGAAAAAGGCAGTGATGTCAGACACCTTGCAGAGACTGACTACCAGAAAAGAACCCCATGAAATAGAGTAGATATACCTCTAAGAAGTTCTAACTGCAGTGGCTGAAAACACAAATAGAACCACATTTTGATCCCATGTAGTCAAGGGACAAACAGAGCAAGGTACATGGGAAACTCCCTATTTAAGGCCACCGGCAAAGGATGGAAGGTTCATATTCTTAAAATTATATTGAAGTCAGAATGTTTTTTAAGCTATTTGAAATGCTGATTACATTACCATCAGCACTTGCTGAAATATCCCTCCCATCTTCCAGCACGGTGCACTTCTGTTGGGGAAGGAAAGGGTAAGAAGGTTGAAGGAGCTTTTAAGCTAAGATCTGGGGGACAAGGATCTTAAAAATATACTATGCAGTGAGCGAGGATCAAAGAGGATGCAGAGGATAAAGGTGGGAAAGGGGGTGTATAGTATATAAAGTATATTATCCAAGTCCAATGCAGGAAGTCTGGCAGATGCTAACTATTCCAAGAGTACAATAATAAAAACAAACAACTGCTAGTAAAGGTTTGTTCACAAATGCTAGAAGTCTGCTAAACAAATTAAAGAGGTTAGAACTTCTACTACTTACGGAGGATTTCTACTTCATGGGAGTATCAAAAACCTGGTTAGACGGCTCATATGACTGGGCTGTGAATATCTGGGGGTACACTTTGTTTCTTAGGGATAGGAAGAGGGGACGGTGTTTGTATGTCAAAAATGATTTGAAAGTAAATGTAAGAGATGACATCACTAATGAGACTCGTGACTGTGCCAAGTTAATGCTGTGGGTCCAGCAGCGAGGATTCAGGATGGCAAGTGGCGAATCTGTAAATGTGTGTCATGAATGAAAAGGACTCCAGCACCCAGGGGAGCACAGGGGAGAGCAAGGTATCCACATGAGCCCCCTACCCCCCATTGCCCAGGGAAGTCCCCAAGGTCTGGGGGGCATACCATAGACCCCAGAATGACTGACTACCAGGAGTGGCTGCAGGTAGAGGCACTCTAAAGAAAAGGACTCAGGAGGGGGTAGTTTTTAGGGATAAGGTCACACCAGTATAGATACACGACTGCCCTGGACCTGTATGGCACCCTGCAGCTACCCCAACACGATGCACTATGTGCTATGGTGGGTACCTTGCCTGGGATGCAGTGCCTGAAGCTACATTACAGGCACCACATCTTCTGAAGCTGTCCTTGTGGGGTCCGGGTACAGCCCCAGAAGCTGCTGCCGTGGGGTGCCAATCTGTGTGCAGCCAAAGAAACTTGATTGAAGACAACACAATGGTATGACTACATAAAATTCTTGTTCATCACCTATGGACAACAGCAAAAAACTGAGGCTCTACAGTTGTGGGAGGGGTTATACATGTTCCTACAGCACTAGCCAGTGTCCTGTAACCTGACCGCTATAAACTCAGTCGTCTTGATTCAGCCTGTGCGCTGTACCGTATGATAATGACAAAATATGATTGCATTGTTACTTATTAGGAGGTGCTCCTCTGGGGCAATCAGAGATGAAGAATTATCTGGGGGTCCTGGTAGACCACAAACTCGGCAATAGCATGCAATCCCAAGCTGCAGCTAACAAAGCCATCAGGATACCATCCTGCATTAAAAAGAGAAAAAAACTGTCATTCTACCACTGGTTTGGCCTCTTCTTAGGTATGCAGTACAGTGTTAGTCACTAATCCTTGGGAAGGATGGCCTTGAACTAGAGAGAGCTCAAAGAAGGGCAACAAAATTAATAAAAGGGATGGAGACCTAACAGAAACTACAGAAATTGAACTTGTTCTCATTGCAGAAGAGGCACCTAAGAGGGGTTATGATTGTAATGTACAAATCTAACAATGGGAGCTGCAGTATGGAGGATAAACTGTTTGGATTAATGACTCTGAAGGAGACAAATGGACACAATATGAAGTTGGACAAGAGTTTGTTTATTCTTAAATTGCGTAAGTGGTTTTTGTTGTTTTTTACGTTTCTTTTTTTTCAAATTATCTTTCTTTATGTTGGCCAGACGTGGAAAAAAAAGGTATGATATTTATTTTGTATTTCTTTGTTCTCAAGTGGTATCCAGATATCCAGACCGCAAGCCCGCAATATCGCCACCCTCATATGGGTGCCTCCATCAGCTAGCCGACTGCTGTGCAGGTATCCGTACGTGCACGGTCATGTCCATGCCTGCGCTTAGCTGTATGTGTCCATAGAGGGACACACAGCATGTGGCCAGCCACGCCCCACCCTGCTGTCACAGCTTGACTGACGGCAGAAGGAGCCTCTGCCCTCAGTACCCACCCCGGTTCGGAGAAACCCGAGTAACTTCCTGGTCGCGGTGGAAGAGACGAGCGGCTCAAGGTAAGTGTGGGGGGGACAGGGGTGTTACAAAAGTGCAGAGTGTTCTTTGCCTTGATACAGAGAATGCATTAAGGCAAAAAAACACCCAGCCCTGAATACTACTTTAAATTATTTATATGCAAACTACAGCAAACACTGAGCCACTGAGCGCTGAAGGGGATGTAGGAGGTGAACACTCTTGGAAGTGTTGGTTGGCCAACAGACTTCAGTGGATTCTCCTTAGCACCACACTATTTAGCAGTACAGGCAGCATTTAGAGTCGTCTTCTGTGTTGACTTGTATTTAAGTGACAGGGACTCTTTCAGGGCATCTTTGATCGCATTTACTTTATTTTTTCATGTCTTTTAACACAATATTTAATTTTATATTTAAAACCTGAGTTATGTTGTTGTTTGTAGAGAGTCAAATGAGTTGGTGATTAAGGATCAAAAGATGTATCTTGTGCAATGTGGAAAGTATCTATTAATTTTGAAGAGAGGATCAGGGTAATGACCCCCTAAAACAAATCCAGGACCACTAGTAGTCCACATCTGGTGACATTTGTGAACCTGTTGCACTTTATATTGCTGCTGGCTGTGTGGCCTCTGAGCTTCCTTCGTTAATATGATTAGTAGTTTTTTGCACAGATACGGTGGTTTCACCCTGTGTCAGTGGGGCTTGGCCAGGAGGGCACCATTGGTTTTGATAATTGTTGTACATGTTGATTTCCATATCTTGGACACATGAGTCCATTGGCGTAGACAAGACAGGGTCCATTTCAATCACCTCCACATACGTATTTCCACAGCCCACTTCTTCTTGAGTCTGAAGCAACTGGACCAGTTTGATCTAGAGAAACATGCATTTGGAAATGGCTTATTATTTTTCCTACATTTTTCCAAACAACTTTTTGAAATGTACAATTTTCTTTTTTAAACAACACGGTAAAAGAAGTTCATATAGCAGAATTGTACTTTAAATAATCATTAAAAAAAGAATTAAAATAATACAATAAAACAGGTTCACTGTTTGCATAGTTTTTCAGTATTCATTCCAGCAATTCTACAGTATATGCATTTCACTTTATATACAATGGGGGGAATTTATCATAGCAATTGCGAGTGTTTGAACTTGCACGGAATATATTTGACGCACTTTGCACCAGATTTATGATGCTAGTGTAATGTTCATAAATGATATTAAATAGACTCCAGGAAAGAAGACTTGTAACGTCAGGCAAAAAGCTTAACTGTCGCTTCTTGAAGAAGTGGTCATGGGGACGTCTTAAGTTGTAATTGTTTTCTTAGGTGATGCGCCGGTTTCAGACAGACCAGAACAAGTGCAGATGATAACAGGTGCAAAACATGTGCAATTGGAAAAGTAGTGCAAGCTCAGGTCAAAACAGGGGCACATGTTAAAAGACAGATTTGTACATTTAAAAAAAAAAAAAGGATCTAAGAGGCTAAAACTGTTGCAATTGCTTTCATAAATTCCACCCAATGTATATGCCTTTTGCCACAGGAGAATCTTTCTGCTTTGCATTGAAGTAATGCTGGCTTCGTTGATGGTCATGTAGCAGTGTTAATTTCGTTTTTCGGGCGTTTTTCAGTGATTAAAAACTAAAAAGAAATTATAGAGTAGTTAATGGGACAATTTTCGTTAATGAACTAAAGTGAAATCGATAATGAGAATAGTTGTCAATTATTCTCAGTATCGATTCGTCCCCGCTGGTACTGGCTGCAGCGGTCTGTGTCCCTTTCAATCCCCGCTGCTCTCCCCACCTGTATCGGCAGAGGAAGCGGGGACACAGACAACTGCAGCTGGCACCAGCAGGGAGGAGAGACCACTGTTACTGCATTCCCCGCTGCCCACCCTCTTACCTCTGCTGCTGTTTCGGTCCTCATCTGCCCCACCCCATTCCTCCTCTGCTACCACCCCGTTCCTCCTCTGCCCCGCCTCCCCGTGCCTCTGCTACCACCCGTTCCTCCTCTGCCCCACCTCCCGGGCCTGATGGAAAACTTTCTCCTTCAGTTCCCTCCTCTGCTGATTGACAGCAGGCAGTAAGCGTGTGCAATAGCCAGCCTGGTATTGGCTATTGCAATTTACAATAATCAATAACAGGCTGGCTGTTGCTCCAAGCCACTGCCTGCTGTGTTGCTTATACTTGCTCTCTATTTCTCTGATGAATATCCTGGCAGCATGAGAAGTGTGGTTCATTCTCCACTGATGCTGATCAGACCTAAATTTGAATTATGTTAGAATTCCAGATTTTAACACTTTCCTTGTACACCTTGTACACTTTCCTTGTACTCTGGCTGAGACCACTGATGCAGCAGGAATATTGGGGTGGTTGTGCTTTACAAAGATAAGTTTAAGTGAACTTGTCAGTTACAAAAGAGAGTCCAAACTAATATTACTCACAAAGTGCATGTACGACATGGTACCTTCAAGAACTGTTTGGAAATACTTGACTCATTTTGGACCATCTAGTTCAACCTTTGTATATACACTGAGTGGCCAGATTATTATGACCACCCCATCAGTACTTCGTTGGGCCACGAAATGTTGAAAGGTGATGGAAGGAATCTGACACGGCACTGTTGCCCTTCTGTTGTCTTGTACCAGTCTTGCCACTCTCTGTTCTGCCCTAACATTGACTAGTCGCTGACGGCCACAATTCGCATGTTCAGACCCAGATTTTCGGCTGACAGTCCAGTCTTTAAACACTTTAACAACAGCTGCTCTTGAACATTTAACGAATTCTGCTGTTTTGCTGATACTCACTCCATGGCTCCGAGCGCCAACAATCATCCCACCTTCAAAGGCTGTTAAATCGCGTTGTTTACCCATATCTTGAGAAAAAAAATCACTTCTACTGTCGTGGTAAACAACCTGCTTCCCTATTTATAATGGTCTGGCCCTCTAGCAACTTCAGCGCAAAATTATAGCTAATTTGCCTACAAACGTCAAGTGATCATAATAATCTGGCCACTCAGTGTATGTGTGTAAACACGCACACGCACTCCAGCCCCACCCCCAGCCTGCCGAAGCTCCCCCCCCAACCCGGTCACCAAGCTAGTTTGAGGGAGAGAGGAGACAGGGAGGGGCCTCCTTTGCTCGTTACTGCTGAGGAATCGAGATCGATGGCCTCAGTGGGGTTTTTTTTCTTCTTTTTTGATTGGACAGTTTGGACCAATGGCGCTTTGCCATTGGTCCAAACCATCCACAGAGCTCACGCCTTTAACAGAGTAGAGGCTGTGACAGCTCTGGCCTCACTATGTTACGTTACACAAGCAGTGGGGAAGCCGTTGCTGTGTAACCTAACTACCTGTCAAAAGCCGGATACAGCACTGCCCGTAATTAACAGGCAGCACTCCGTCCATGACAGGTTACACAGCGGGGAGGCTTTGCCTGCTCTGTAACCTGTTACAAGCCAATCTGAATGGAGAAAAAGTTGTCAGCTTCATACTTGAAGTTGACAGCTTTTTCCTCCATAATACTAGGTGAGGCTCTGCCTCACTTGCCTCTCCTGACCATGTCCCTGCTGCGAAGTCTGAGATGAAACCTCCTCTCTTCTAATCTCTTGCTGTATCCTCGTGTTATTAGTATAGTTCCTGGTGTAAACATCCTAGAATTCCACAAATGAATACGAGAGTCACTACAAGACAGTGTCCCTGTATATAGTGTGCACCTTGGATCCAGGAGCTTACTAATGCACAGAAATCACAATTAAAGTAAAGATACCTTCAATTGATAAAATGGGTCGTTTGCATGTACTGGTGTTTGGAAAAAGATAACACTATACCATGATTAGATAGTGCCCTAAAACATTTATTAACCCTGTTTCTTCAAAGGATGTGAGACATTGGAGTACACAAGATTTAGGAAGGAGTAAAGCCTCAGAAAGGGTTTCATACAGAATTAATTCAAAATAGAGTTTGTATGATCTATGCACAGAAGATGTCAGTATAAGTACACAACACTGGCTTATCTAACCCAGTCCTTATTCAGATGAAAGCTGCTTAAAGACATAATATCTCCATATTGTTGGTGTCTCTAAATTTGTTGGCCATTTATTCACCACAATAGTAATTTATTTGCTGTGACATACCTTGGTAGAGGGCTCTTCATTGATCCCGCTGAGGTGACTGTGCCGTGGGTTGGGGATTTTCGGAAAATACCAACTCTTTGTTCTGTGCAGCAATACAACACAGTGTATATTTTATTAAACATGCATTCCAAATACACCATTGCATTTTGTTCTTCAGGATTTATCATTTAAGTGGAACAATTGTTTTCTGAAAACGTGTCAAGAATATGCGTTTTTTCTTTTTGCTTGTTTGTTGCCTATTTCGCAATAAAGAGCTTGCTATACATTTAATTTTGCTGGTTACCCTCATTTCTACACAAGCTCTTTTCTCCACATCCACCTTCCAACGGCTAACGGCTGCAGATAGTAAGCTGAATGTGTGAGTCCGGACAGCGTCTCTCTGGTGGCTCTCGTAAATACATCAGTTTGATAATGTCGCTGGGTGTATAGTAAGATATGTAATGAAAACAAAAAGGTTTTATTTTAAAATGTCCTTAGCATGTTGATGGGGGGAGAAGAACCAGGGATGGCAAAGTATAAGCATATTAAACTTTAGCTTTCCACCAATCTCCAATCAAATATTGACAGCACACCCATTGACACATTGTTCACTTCCATGCCCGTTTAATCATCTCTTTTGTCGCATAAAAATTGTGCATAATCAATGGGCATTTTTTGGGTAGGGTAGGAGGTGGTATAGGTAACAGTGCTTCCCATGGATTTGTTCATTAGTTAAAGTTTAACATTGGTGGATAAGGTGGTAAACACAGATCCCTAGGTGCTAGGCTTTAGGCAAGTTCCACCATGCACTGTACAAAGTAGAGTGCCCGGGTCACTGCATCCACCAAAGCAGTTTGACAGTAGTGAGAGAGCACGCTTTGCATTTCTAGCTGGGGTAGGATGCCAATGCAAGAATACGTTTTAGAAATTCTGTAAGATGATAATGGTCAACAAGGGTCAAGCAGTTTGGTCCCATCTCTGCCCAGTTTATTTGGAGCAGGATCGCTCTGGCATCCTCCTCCCTGTTAGATATGTATTGCAATTTTAATTAAGGCCCAGCGTTAACGAGGGACAAAAACAGAGAAGAGACCATGTTCAAAGTGTGGGGAATGTAAAAGAATCAATGCTCAAAGTCTAAGTGTTTGGCTAAATTTTTTTTGTTTTGCAAATCAGAAATGCTTCATAGTGCTTAAAAGTTATGTAAAGCAACATATAGGCATCAACAACTTTCATTATCAGAGCCTTAAGAGAGCTGTTTTGATATTGGGATGAAGAGACCACCCACATCAACAGCAGAGACACTCCCAAATATCTGCGGTTAAAAGTATAATGGATGGTCGTATGTCCAGTACCTTTTTGTGTCCCCCCACACTTACCTGTGTCACTGCTGTCACGCCTGCTGGTCCCCGAACCGATCCTCCATTCCCGAACTTCCTAGTTGCAGGGGAGGATACTGAGGACAGAGGAACCATAGGCTCCTTCTGCCTTTAATCAACCTAATGGGAGGAGAGGAGGGGCGTGGCCTGCTGCATGCCTGTATGTGTCTATGAACGCACACAGCCACTTGCGGGCACGGCCGGGAATGCACACCCACGGGTGCTTCCACAGCAACCACTTAACGGGGACCAACTAGAAAACGAAGAATTGAACATTTTGAAAGAACAACAGATTTATAAAAAGGTGAGCCTCCTAGCTGTAAACCCCCCCCCCAAAAAAAACCCCAAAAACAAAAAAAACCCCGAAGCTTTAACCTCCTTGGTGGTAATCCCGAGTGTGGCTCGGGGGTAATTTTCAGTACCATAAGCGGTAACCCCGAGCCACACTCGGGATTACAGCGTAGCGTTACTTACCTTGTCCCTCCGATGCCGGAATAAGTCTTCCGGGTTCCGTCCCTTGTGAGCGCCCGCGTCGCAAGGGGCGGAACCGGCAGAAAATTTTAAAAGTAAAAATAACGAGAAAAAACGAACAAGAAAATAGAACAAAAAAAAAGAATTAAATAAATCAGACCGCCAGGGAGGTTAATATCACTTTAAATAAGACATGTTCCACTTGCCTACTGCCTAAAGCTGGCCATACACCTATAGATTATCTGCAGATTTTCTGTGGTCAGATGGAAAAGGTGCAACAGATTCCTCCATCTACGCTAAACTGTGTGGATGGAGTAATCTCCACCTTGGTCAATCTGTTGCACTTTTTCCATCTGACCACGGAAAATCTGCAGATAATTGTAAGGTGTATGGCCAGCTTAAGGTTCTGATCATTGGCACCTAATCTGGACCACCTGATTATAATTTCATGACTTCAAATGGGTGGTCAATGTGGGGATGTGCTTACTTATGTGTCTTAGTTTATGTGCCATTTGTTTAGGTACATCCTTTTTATCTATAGTCAGTCTGAATAAAGCTCTAATGTTTTACTGTTCAAATGTGATGAAAAAACCCCACAAATGCACTTCACAACTGTAGCCATGCAAAACATATGCAGTAGATCCAGGTCCAAACGTAACCTGTAAGACAGTCCACAGACATCACCAAATAAGGTCTACAAGGCATTTCTGTTGTTGTTTGAAGCAAGCCGCTTAGCTAGTTCCAGCTGGTAAAAAAATAGCTACGCTGCTGTGCAATAATTAATAGATTGATGCTCTGCCTATGCAGGTTCACACCCATAAGAGAGTAGATCTGTTGATGTAAAGCCTGATGGTACCTTTGGTGGCCGTAACTGCATCTTAGTAACAAGTTAAGCCAACTTAGCTGAGATATTTATATTAAAGTGCTCATGTGCCCATACTATGGACAATAAAGTAGAGACAAGTGTGTATGGAGGATAGCACTAAGTACTCCATCCTTGGGTTAAAAATCAATGAATAGTTTAAGTGGAGGTCAGCCATAATTCCAAAGCCAAGATATAAACAATGAGAAGGCATAAGCAACAGTCTTTCTGTCTGTAGTAGGGAATCATCTATTTGTAAAGTGAACTTTATCCAGTAGAGGCGTTTCGGGAGCCATGACTAAATGAGGGGCTTCCATGAGAGTTACCACTAGCAGATATTAACATACGCAACAACAGGCTGCAGTAATTTTGTTGGTAACAATAAATCACAATATCTGCAAGGGGGTGAGGAAATGGATTTGAGTGGTAGGCGGTCATGCCTCCTCCATCCTCAAATTGAACATCGATGAGCAGCTTATCAAGGGGTGAAAGAAAATGACATACACTTTACTAACAGCAGGTTCTCTGTTCTCTTCTGGAGAATCTGGTCCAGGAGATTGGGTTAACTGGAAGTCTAGAGGCTGAAAATGTTCTTTCAGATCTGCTTCCATAGCAGCTTGATGAAAGTAGTTTTGTGAAGAAAAGATGAGCTTAATATTCTTATTCTGCACTCTTAGGGGAAAAATTTTCTTATTAGCATTGGGCCATAAAAGGAGAAGGTCCCCCTTGTAGTTTTAACACCAGTGTGCACTTGGTCAATTGCCAAATGTCCCACCAGAATATCAAGACTTTAAAGATTACTCGAACCCTCAAACAGGAGATCCCACCATGAGACAAAAACATATTAAACCGTACATAAATATATCATAAGTTTTAATCTCACAGGAAAAACATATAATTGAACAAATACAAACATCTAAAATGCTTCCAACCCCATATATCACTGATCTCCACCTGCCGTGCTGGGCAATTGGATAATATCACATTATATTTCACTTTAGGCATGGGGTTGGAAGATGTCAAGTCAGGAGGAGCCTTAGTTCCTCCTGACTTGACATCTCCCATGTTGCTGCTATTGCCTGTGCGGGCATTGTGCATGTGATTTGCTGCTGTTTGATGGTCTATTTTTTTTCCGTGAGCTCATGGAGGTCAACGGACAGTTGCTTGGAGACCAGAGTGATTTCTCTTCTCACAATCTTTCTTAGCTTGTTTACAAGAGCAATGTCCTCTAGAGATGAAGCCATACTGGTTTATGGTTAGAGAACTGATTGTGTTGTGTCTTCAGATCAGAGCCACAGGGCTTTATCTGCATAGGGACTGCAACTTCGCCTTTAGAGTTTAGTCCCACCTGTAGGCAGTGATGTATTTTGGTTTCGGGCTGACCTAGGGAAGATGAAACTCGGGCACCCCCCAATCTAAATTTGCCCCACCCTTTCCTGTTTAAGACTTTTTGCATAACTTGTCAGTCGCTGGACACAGCGCACACGTTGTATCCAGTTTTTGACAGGTTGTGCTATTAGCGTAGCTGGGAAGCCGGGGTCTCAGGTGAACTTTGCAGGATCTATGGTGGGCTCTGTGGGGGTCTCAGGTTAGCTGTGAGAGAACTCTAGTGGGCTCTGCAGGGTCTCAGGATGCAAAGCCCACCTGAGACCCACCATAGATCCGGCAGAGCCAACCTCAGACCCCACACAGCCCACCACAAACCCTGCACAGCCCACCATAGACCCCGCAGAGCACACCACAGATCTTGAACAACTAACCTGAGACCATGCAGAGTCCACAACAGATACCACACAGCCCACCTGGGACCCTGCAGAATCCACCACAGACCATGCAGAGCCCACCACAGATCCTGCTCAAGCCCACCTGAGACCCTGCAGAGCCCACCACAGCTCTTGCACAGCCCACCATAGAGCCCATCACAGATCCGGCACAACCCACCTGAGATTCTCAGGTGGTCTGTGCAGAATCAATGGTGGACTCTGCAGGGTCCCTTTGCCTGCACACGTGCGCTCCTCTTACCTGCAGCACCCCAGCCTGCCTCCAGGACATACCCTGAGCCACCCTCTGCTTGGCCCTGGCCCCTCCACCTCTGCCCCCGGACCGGCACTGCTGGTCCCCGGCTCCGCCTTCTCCTCCAGCGGGAGCTCTATGACTAGGCGGCCACCTAGTTTACTTGATTAGGCAGCCGAGGCTGTTTTCGGGGCAACAGGAAAGTGCCTCCCAAGGCAAACTCCTTGTTTGCCCTGCGGTGGATAAGCCCCTGCCTCTAGGACCTATGTGCTTGGGTGATCTACTTAGAGGCTATGCTCAAAGCACAAACAAGGTCAGGATCTGCTAGGGGGGTTTTACATTGGACTGGGGCGGTGTAGACAAGATTGATTCTGGGAGATGTCACTCTGCACCATGACATGCATGTCTCAGTCCTCCAGCCCACAAGCGTTGCAGGACATAAACAAACAAGTTAGCTGTGAGCATATATTTGAAGAATGATACATAAAAATTATAATATATGCAGGGAATGACTCCATACTACCAGATATATCCCCAGGGAAGGTAAAATCCTGCTTTGACATGTACTATAGTCTCTAAGATCTGAAATAGTGTTGACTTTTTTTTTTTTTTATAAAGGAACAAGCAGATGACAAGACTCCATTTTGGATAGTGGTAATAAAACAAACCTGGTACTGGGACCAGCATACTCTCTATTATAAATGCAGATCTATCACTGTACTGCACTGTGTACTAAAAGTCTGCAGCAAAAAAGACAGCTACATGCTACTTGAGCTTCAGGGAGTCTTGTAGCTCCTCAGCAGCCTTCATACCTCACTAACTTTCAGTAATGAAGATGACTGCATCTAGTTATACTAACTTTAGGGAGAAGGGTGTGCAAAGGATGCTGAGAGGCGTTGGAAGACTTTTCATTGTTTAGAAAACATGAGACCATTTTTCTTGACTGCGGACCTGTGCAATGAAAAGTAGTTGTGGATATAATTGTCACATCTCTTGCCTTGAAGAAGGGACCCTGTGTGGCCCCGAAACGTCGGCTCATGTTGGATTTCTGTGACATCATTGTCCATTAAAAGGACTTATTCATTTTAACTCATGGAGTGCTGGTGACCTATTTCTTCAATCTTGTGGATATAAAGTAGACAACTTGCGGTCTCTAATAGCATATTGTAGCGTTAGTTTTTGTTTAAAAAATGAAAAAACACAAGTGGAGATTGTATAAAAGGGTGTCATGATTCAAGTAGCCTAGGGCAGCATGATATTTACATACAGCGGTGTCCACACCTACCTGTGTAGTATGTAGGTACATACACTGACGGTAATGACCGCTATTAACATCAATCCAAAACACATAGATATTATGATGATCTGAAATTCACCTTCATCTGTGTCAGGAGAGAAAACAGATATGATAAAGGAGTCAGAGTGTTTTTTCTTGAATGTCTGTTTTTTTTTTGTTTTTTTTTTACATTTTTCATACCATGTGTGTTACCTTTATAGATCTGTGCAAACATTGGTATTCAGTGACTAAAGTGGCTTGCAGGAAGATGTTCAGTTTGGATTGCATGGACAGAAGACACTTTTTCTCACTCCTTGTCTACCTGAATACCCACCTATGCCAATATCCAGCACTCCACCTCCTCACCTCTCTATCCAAGATGGCATTTCATGCCTGCCATGTGAAGTGCTTTGCTAATAACACATCCCATCTGGAGCTCAATGTTATTGCTTTTTCAAAGTACTGCTCTGCCACAATAAGCAAAAGAGGGTAAATGCTGAACTGCTACCGTATTCATACTTCCTCTTCAGTAGAACAACATTTCTTCTGCCTGGCCAAGCACTGCACATGTTAAGGTTAAAATAGTGGTACATATTTCAAGAACAATCTCACGTTTAGTTTACTAATTTGACTACAGGAGCAAACATTGGAGTGGTGATTACTTTACAACACACATGGGGACCATGGGAAACAAAAGTATCCCCCCTCCAGAAGGAAGGACAGTGTCAGCACCAATTCAGAGAGGATTTGAGGATCTGCAGCCGAGTGATACACAAATAAGATACATTTTTAAAATGTAGCTCCTGAGTTTAGTGTCACTTTAATGTCTGGTCTGTCTGTGAATATATATGTCGGAGTTCTTGTGGCTGCTCTGCTTCACCAACACAACACATTCTAAGCTTGACCCCCTACAACAGCACATGATGGTGCCAATATATAAACAATGATGAACTTATCTTGGCAAACCTTTGTCACATATACAAATGTATGATAATGCTTTTTATAACAAATCTACTTTCACCCAGTCCATTGTATTTTCTGGGAGTTCTCTTAAGCATTTTCAATATTGATGGGTATCGTATACCAATTGTTCAGCTGTACAGTATATCTTGCATTACTTCTGAATTGTATTGCTCACTAGTTGCTATGTGAGATAACTGATCAAATTTTCCTACACCAGGAAAAGGTTTTCAGGATAAATTGTAATTGTTTTAAGAATCAATTAGGTAGTGGTCATGGAGAAATAATTAAAGCCCCTATCCAGGCACAATACATTTACTGCAGTACAATTAGTTGTAGAGATCCGTGCTGTAAAGCCAGCTGCCATACATAGATCCTCCTTCTTTTCCCTATAAGTCTTCAGTATATCTGCAGGTGGTAGCCCAGCTCCCAGTGAACTTCTGTTCCTGCTCCAGCCACAGAGCCGCAGGTCTCATAGACTTCAGTGCTGCGATTGCATCTCTGTCCCTCCAATAGCTTTGTGATTGGTCAGGAGGAGGATGGAGATGTGACCACAGTGCTGAGATCTTGAAAACCTGCAAATCTGAGACTGGAGTGGGCATTCAGGATATACAAGTTCAAAGGTAAACTTTAAATAGAAAACTGGCTTGGGAGGCCAAACAAGCATTCTGAGCTGACAGTTACTCTGATATAACACCAGATTTTAATACACAGCATACTGTTTTTTGCATAAATAGTTCCCAATACCATAATGGAGGGATGTGAAAATAAGGTTTGCACTTGGTGGTCCTGGCCCTTTAACTGTCACTCCTGAGATTCTCACATGATATTCATGACTGCTGGTCAGTTCCTCTATCTGGTAACTTCTCTTACTTGAGGAATTCACTGTAATTTCTAGGATTAGAAAAAAAACAAAACAATATATTTAATTCCAAACCTATACTTTTTTTTTCGATGTATAGTATACAGTACCTTGTTAAACATTGAATGATCTCCAATATAAGTAGAAGAGTGTATCCATACAACAAGTCTCCAAGTGTATATGTTCTTTTATTATAGAGCAAAAACACATGGCTGCAACCTAATCCAAAGCCAGCAGATTTGTGGGTGCAGGCTTATATTTTTTTTATTGGGCATAAACCATGATGGTATAACTTGTACCTACCTTCCTACATTTGTAATATATCAATGCCTCCTAAACCAGATTCTGCTGACCACACAATCAATGAGTCCGTTCTCAAATACGTACTGTATTTTCCTTTCAACACATTTGTAGCTCATTCCCTCTCTTGTGTGAGCAATTATCTGTATCTGGCTGATCAACAATAATTGATTGTATGTTATCTATAATCTTTGAGATGGCAGTACACTGGTAAATTTTCATATGAATGTTCAGTTCTAGTCAGAACATTTGATAATGTTATCGAAGACTTGTAGCATGTCCTTTGAAATTGTGTTTTATTGTAACATTCGATTTTGCAAACAGGATAGGTTCTGTATCACTGATTTGTGGTATCCTGAACCACATCCCTCAAATACTATAAGGTGCAAGTTTCCAATAAAGAAATCTCCTATGGAATCACCTTTGAGGATTGCATTTGGAGGGGTTGGTGTGTCGGAACGATTAAGCGCCAACAGGAAGAAACTGTGAGGCCTAGGGGGGAATTTATCAAAGCTGGAGCAGACGAATTCTGGAGCAGATTTGCACTGCAACCAATCAGCTTGTAACATGGGTATACTGAAAGCCATGTTGTTCTCTTATTCTGAGAATAAGGTGAATTTAGGTTCATGGTTTCGAAAAAACAAATAAGTCTAACATCAGCCATTCTCAGGCTTTTAATATCATAGATTCCCAGGTTATACAAGTCGATTTGACTAATTGACATATACTGGTGTATTATATTATTATGGAATTTTCTACATTACAAATGTTTATATTGATAACATTATTCTATTATAATATCTGTAATAAGCCTAAAGGGTTTAAAGTAACTACATTCTTATTAGACATTACATAATTCTCAATGTATGTACAAATATCTTTTTTTTCTTCTCTCCTCAAAATTTCTATATTACATTGTTTTAAAGAGAGAGATGTTTTTCTTGTATGTTTGGAATTTGGCAGGTAGCTAGTTATCTCTTAAATTGATGTTTCTTCACTAAGCTCAGGTCAAGAGGTCACCTAATGGACATTGGTCCAGGAATTTTTTAAAGAAAAATCCCAAATTATTCCTAGACTTAAGGTAATGGCAGATATAATTTGAAGTAAAGTGAGATAAGTCACAGTAGAGATAAGATAGCATCTTTCCCTCCCAAAATTTTGGGTGACAAAAGCTTAGAGAAATTTGAGAGAGGGGAAGACTGGAACAAAGAAAGACAGGACTGAACAGGGAGAATGAAAGCAGACTAAAAGAGAAAGTGAGCTTCTGTCCCTAAATTGACCAAGGCTGACATCACTGAGACCAAAGAATTCCCAGATTAGTGGTAAAGTATAATGTACACACACACACACACACACACAATATTTTTGACTAGACCAATTATTCTAACCATTTGGTTATATAGCATCAAAATTGAATTAGAGAAAATGTAGCTGAAGTAAAAAATATCTCCATTTCAGTTTTGTGATTTCAATTTTGTGGAGCTAATATTGGCTTCTAGTCAATGGTTTGGTCTATGATATACAGTATATAAAAATAAAATAGCAGGGGGGTTGGATTTTGGACTAAATAGATGATCCTGTCAGTATAGAATCATTTCGGATTGATCAGGCGTAGTAAGGATTTTGAGCTCTAAATAATTTGATTTGCTGGGAGATGTCACATGTTAAATCTGCACATTCTTTTGTCATCACATCCTACTGAGAGTTTCACTAGCTGCATTTCATAGATACATGGTCCTGTTTTATGAATATCCTGTGGTTTTATTTTAATAGTGTTATTTCTGCTGAAAAATCGCATTGCATATTTTTATTCCTTTTTTTATTTATTGTCACTACTAATATTTTTTATTATTTTGCACTGATTTTATAGTTAATAAATATATATATTTTTGCACAATATTGTTTTATTTTGTCTAGCAAAACAAAGAAGTCAGGTAATCAGTTAATTTATGAGGATTAGTAAGGAATCTCCGTAATTACAGATCCCTACCTGTTTTCATAAATAAAATACTGTTTTTTTAATCAGAGCAAATGTTCTGACAGGTGTCTGTCGCTGTCTCTTATATCGCCAGACTTACAGGCCTGGGCATCGTATTTGGACTGGTTGTTCCAGGTAGATGATTACACAGATACCTGAAAACAACTTGATTACACAGAGAGCTTGAAAACACCTTGTTAATGGGAATATTTATATTCTAGAAGGGTAACAGCTATTAGATAGATTGGGGATCTTGCTGTATCTCGCCTATCCTGGCTGTGTTAGGACTACGTTTAAATTATCCCCTGCAGCCCAAATGGTGATGGTGTGTCCATTTTTTCTAGGGGGGTTGTGATTTGTGCTACTATTGCGCTGTCCAAATTCCATTCATGCATTACAGGAAGAAAGGCAACTAGAGTCACCATTCCTGTATTGTTTGAAAGATCAGACAGAGATCTAGGAAACACATCACAACACATCACAATGCATGTACCCTAAAGTTAACTGTGTAATATTGTAATATTGTCAACTGAACACATAAAAGATCTGTGTTATTGATTAAGAGATCTTAATTGCAGCTTAAGGATTCATGAGGTCAGGATGGTACAAATATGAATAGATTTGTCACTGAGAACGGAATTTTTTTTTATTATTGATTTTTCTTAGTAATTATCTTTTAATAACATTGCTGTAAATAAAAGTAACACAATTGTATTTTACTATTATGTGGCTGTGACACCTTTAAAGTCCCTTAAAAAACCTTTTTTCCATTTTATAACATTCATCTTTGGAATGAATGGAGTTTCTTGAACCAAAACCACATTCACTGTTAGAATTTCTGTTGTTCAAGAAACATTTTCCATCCTGCAATTTTGATTTGACCCCATTAACTATTAGAAAACTGAACAAACACTTTTGTTTTTTCCGCAAAACTCTACTGGTGTATGACAAGCTTTAGTAAGCTGATCTACCAGATAGACATAGAAATGGAACCCTCCAGACAAAGTAACTGCCCTTTCCACATGTTCCCAAACATAGGAATGTGAAACCAGCAAACCCTCCTATGGGGGTTTTATGGTATATTCTTCAGTAAGTGAAAGAATTAGGTCAGTAAGGGTTATTCAGGTTGCTATGGTCCCACCCGTGTCTCTCCATCACATCTAGTAATTTGTAAGTACAGTATGTGTATGGAACAGTCAGTCTTCATACAAATGTCTGTGTTTTCACATGATTTTAAAAGTTTAGCAGTGCTCATGAAATTTTGTAGCAGTGTAAAGCGAAAAAGGTATGTTTAGTATGTTGCCATTCAAGCCAAGAGTAATAAAATGAACAGGATCCAGGATGGTAAAATAAGTGAGAACTCACCTAAAGATCTGTTAACACATTCTCTGATCTTTACTACATACTGTTTTCATGGCAAACACAGTGCTATCCATACCTTGTGTGATGTTCATTACAACATCTGTGCAGAATATTCTGTAGAACAGCAAAAAGCCCAAGCAGTCCTCTTCTGGAATTTCTTCCCATTCAATCACAGCTGAGGTTTTGGTGACATTTTTTATTGTCACATTAGGAGAGCCAATCCTGGGAACTATAAATAATAACAGTCACTTTGTGAGCCTTGACAGAAACAACAAGTATTTCTAATAATTAAAGTGTATCTCCAGAGAAAACTTTTTCTCTGGAGAAGAAGAGTTAGCCCCCTGTCAGATATGGGGAGATTCACCCCTTTATTTGACCATTGTCACTGAGAGAGAAAGCCAGGGGAAATCCAACATTTTGGAGTTGTCTCCAGACATCTGTCCAGGGGACAACTATCTAAGATGGGAATTCCTATAAGCTTGGAAGTTTCCCACTAATTCCCTGTTGTTTCTCTGGGACAAGAAGTGGATGGAGAGTTCCCAGATGGAACAAAGAGAACAAATAATAATCTGGTGATTTTAACTCTTCGCTATTCTATCTAAAGCAAAAAAAAAAATGTTTTGGCTACATATAGACTTTCAATCATACTGTATCTGTGCTATTCACTACTGGTGTATGTAGGGCTATATTAAGGGGATCTGATACCCTAAGTACAGCCCAATGCCCCCCCTCCCCCTCACTGGCCCCTGGCAGTACATTAGCACTCAATAAGTGCTGAATGTGAAATAAAAGTTTGAATATGGGCTTGTCTACCTTTGTCTTCTGGGAGGAAGAGGTCTATGGGGTTGGTAATGTGCCTGCACAGCCAGAAGACAATAGTAAGTCTACATCTATGGAGGGTGGGGGGAATCAATTAGAATCAGTCAGAGCAAAGGGACAGAAAGGATAAGTGACCCTTGTTTTAAGGGCATGAAAGTTATGGGAAAATATCCCAATCATACTGTATCTGTGGCTACCTTCCCATGGTACCATAGGCATGTGCTTATTTTGCTTAATGGTTACTCCGGCCCTGCGTGTATAGATGTACATTTGACAACATGGGTAGAAAAGAATGATTTAAATTGCTCTGCACACTACTAAAATGAAGTCTAAAACTTTGTCATTTGGATATGTGTTGGCAGTGATGACATTTTGTACTTGCAGTGGTTTAGAAGAATGGGGTTTCCATTGATTTTTACGCTCACTATAAACTGACAAATTATAAATGTTATATTATGAATAAGAAGCCATAATATCAAGAAAAAATGTGGCTACTAATAAAATTCACTATTTAGCTGCATGAAAGCAGTGGTCACAAATACCGGACGCCTTGTTTCTAGGAAGGAACTCTATACCAAGCTAAAACTTTCAAATGACTGGACTCCCAGCTGGTTTATCCAGTTGGTATAAGTGACTGGAGACGACAGTGAACTAAATTGTTCGGCTTATCATGAGCTGCAGTGTTTCCACGTTAATATGATGCTAGAACCATGTATCAGCACAAGTACAACATACTTCATACCTCCTTCCTCCACATAGATGTAGGTGACTCCAAATGCTTTCTCTTTTGTGGAATCCATACACATATTAGAATCATGCAAATGTATCATTATTGTGTAACGTTTCAGTCTTTCAAAAGGCCCTGGAAACAAACAAAAACATCACTCCTGCAGCACTTTTTAAGAGCTACATCTTTCCAAATTCTGTATTATGCATTGACTACAGGTGAAACTCGAATAATTAGAATATCGTGCAAAAGTAATTGCAGTAAGTGCTGCAAAAGGGGCCCAGACCAAGTACTGAGTACATATGCATGCTTGTACTTTTCAGAGGTCCGATATTGTTCTATGTACAATCCTTGTATTATTGATTGCATGTAATAATCTACTTTTTTGAGGTTGTGGATTTGGGGTTCTTGGGGTTTTCATTAGCTGTAAGCCATAATCATCACAATTATGACAAATCACGGCTTGAATTATCTTACTTTGCATGTAATGAGTCTATCTCATATATTAGTTTCACCTTTTAAGTTGCATTAGTGAAATAAATGAACTTTTGGGTAGAAAAGAATGATTTAAATTGCTCTGCACACTACTAAAATGAAGTCTAAAACTTTGTCATTTGGATATGTGTTGGCAGTGATGACATTTTGTACTTGCAGTGGTTTAGAAGAATGGGGTTTCCATTGATTTTTACGCTCACTATAAACTGACAAATTATAAATGTTATATTATGAATAAGAAGCCATAATATCAAGAAAAAATGTGGCTACTAATAAAATTCACTATTTAGCTGCATGAAAGCAGTGGTCACAAATACCGGACGCCTTGTTTCTAGGAAGGAACTCTATACCAAGCTAAAACTTTCAAATGACTGGACTCCCAGCTGGTTTATCCAGTTGGTATAAGTGACTGGAGACGACAGTGAACTAAATTGTTCGGCTTATCATGAGCTGCAGTGTTTCCACGTTAATATGATGCTAGAACCATGTATCAGCACAAGTACAACATACTTCATACCTCCTTCCTCCACATAGATGTAGGTGACTCCAAATGCTTTCTCTTTTGTGGAATCCATACACATATTAGAATCATGCAAATGTATCATTATTGTGTAACGTTTCAGTCTTTCAAAAGGCCCTGGAAACAAACAAAAACATCACTCCTGCAGCACTTTTTAAGAGCTACATCTTTCCAAATTCTGTATTATGCATTGACTACAGGTGAAACTCGAATAATTAGAATATCGTGCAAAAGTAATTGCAGTAAGTGCTGCAAAAGGGGCCCAGACCAAGTACTGAGTACATATGCATGCTTGTACTTTTCAGAGGTCCGATATTGTTCTATGTACAATCCTTGTATTATTGATTGCATGTAATAATCTACTTTTTTGAGGTTGTGGATTTGGGGTTCTTGGGGTTTTCATTAGCTGTAAGCCATAATCATCACAATTATGACAAATCACGGCTTGAATTATCTTACTTTGCATGTAATGAGTCTATCTCATATATTAGTTTCACCTTTTAAGTTGCATTAGTGAAATAAATGAACTTTGCACGATATTCTAATTATTCGAGTTTCACCTGTATAGTTTCTGTATCTCCTGATCAATTTTATAATAGCTGCTCTTTTATATACACCTTGTTACGCCATGTTCACTTGTTTGCTTGCACCATGTAGTGTAAGTTCTTTTCAATAAATTCCTCTGGAAGCTGCGTGACTCTTCTAATCACAGCTACATGTTCAGTATAAAATATTGTAATGCATTTTAGGAGTGTGAGAACCCCTAACATCTCCCTTCTTCATTTTAGAAGTGTTTAGAACCCCTAGTATCAATAACTATATGTGTATCACTATGGAAAGACAACTTGGATACAAGTGATAAGATAATAACATGTAACACAAAGTGCTATACTAAATTGTATACAACAACAAGAAGGTAAAAAATAATCTTCCAGATATAAAACGACACTGTCACTTCTCTAAAAAAATTATCCAGGCAGCATCAACCTGTAATAGAGGATGCTGAATATTTACCTCTCCATACAATATGGTCCATACCATATTTGGTAAATGATGTCACCCAGGTTCCACAGCACTGCTCTTTACATTCCAGCAGTGCCGGGGGAACCTGGCTGATGTCATTGACTAAATATAGTATGGACCATATTGTATGGAGAGGTAAATATTCAGCATCCTCTATTACAGGTTGATGCTGCCTGGATAATTTTTTTAGAGAAGTGACAGTGTCGTTTTATATCTGGAAGATTATTTTTTACCTTCTTGTTGTTGTATACAATTTAGTATAGCACTTTGTGTTACATGTTATTATCTTATCACTTGTATCCAAGTTGTCTTTCCATAGTGATACACATATAGTTATTGATACTTGTTTGGTGTGCGCTGTAATATCTGGAATCCTAAGTTAAAGAGGTGTTAAGTTTAAGGCAGCAGCACCTATTGAATTTTGTATGATTGCATTTATTGTTAGCACAGAAATGACATAACTTCAGGGCCGGATTTCCCACAAGGCCAACCAAGGCCGGACCTTGAGACAGCAGGGAGTAGAGGGGCAGCAGGGAGTATAGGAGCAGCATGGGTGTGGAATTCCTATCTCCCGATGCCCAGGACATGCATTTCAGGGCGCCGGGTGGGTACTTTTCTACATTTAGCCCTGCTTTGGACAAGCATAGCTAAATGTACAGCGGGGAAGCCTTGTTTTGTACAAGTGATATTGGCAATGTCTGCCATTCTCCGGGGGGGGGTTGAGGAACCTGGCCTTGGGGCAGCACAGAGAGTAAATCCGGCCCTGCATAACTTGTTACCTGGAATTGAATAGTTCTGAATTTGATTCATGACCACATCACCCGTCATTTGTATGTAGTTTGTCCCCCAGCTGATCACACAGAAATCATTACTGAACAATGGATTCCATGTGAGAAGAATCGTGCCATGTTCATACGTAGCAAATATCTTTCCAGGTAGTTCTACAATGAAATCACAAAGGTAGAAAATATTCTTAATGTTTATTTATTTCAAGCTATTATACATTAAAAGGCATAGTCCAGCTTTTGCCAACAAAATAATAAATGGACACACATTAGTAAAATAAAAAATGTGCATGATTATTTTTTTGAATTGGAGCCTGCAAAACATTGTAACTTATCAGGTGAGTGCAATGATCTGCCTCTTGCAGACTCTTCTTCCTAGTACCTGCCTGTACCGAGGTACGGGATTTCGGCAAAGGGATGGGAGGAAGAATGAATGGAGAACAAGTGATGTCACTGCACTTGTACTCCATTGAAAACTACAAACACCTCTGCGGTGACCGATAGGACTTGTAGTCTCTCCATTTACAGATCCCTTGAATAGATAACACAGCTGTGCAGGCTCCGCCCCCACAGCCACACTAATTTTAAAATGTCACAACAGGTAAGTGGAGGGGGGCGAGTTGGGGGGTAACCATGTTTCATCTTATGCCCTAAATATGGGTGCAAGATGAAACATAATTGGAAGAGTAAACTTTGCCTTTAAAGTGCAAGCCAAAACCTATTTTTTTTTACTTTTCATTAGTGAATGGGGAATTAGAACACCTGCCAGGTTTTTTGCTGTCTGTGTCCCCATTAGGTAGATTCACCCTTTCTCCTGGTGACTGTTATCACTGGAAGTAAGGGAAATTTCAAATTTTAGAATAGATGGGAAATCTTCCAGTGGGGACACTAGTTCTGGTGACCCTGCTGACCACCAGGGATTTCCTGCACTTTGGAGGGATTTCCACTCATTTTCTATAGTGGCTATTGGACAGGAAGTGAAGGGAGCTCTCCCAAATGGGACACAGATGGCAAAAAAGCTGACAGAAGTTATAACTCTCCTTTACTCTATCCAGAACTGAAAAAAGTTTTGGCTGCAGTTCTGCTTTCAGCAAGATCAATTACTGTACAATGCTACCATTGCTGAATGTCTCTTCACATCTCAACTTATGCATGGACATGATACACATATCTCTGGATCTTGAAGGTGCATGAGATGCCTGTGTTAAATTAGTACAAATTCTAAACTGATACATTACCGGGGGAAGGCAAAGGACGAATCAGAGCGCTGGCTAAGGAGCAGTTCCCGGCTTTATTGGAGGCAATTACAGACACATTGAAGAAAGCAATGGAGAGACTGACACAGATATTCGTGCTATTTCTTCTGAAGGCGATATTATTATTACAGCTGTTTGGAAGCTTCTGAATTATGACAATGTATACATCCACATAGACATGCATCGCGTACTGGAAGTAAGAAAAAGAAAGTTAACAAGAAGAAACCAATGGACAACATAAGGACATTCTAAGTTATTATTTATTGTATATTGTAATAACCTTTAGTGAAAAGTATCTCTGACTTCATACCTACACCTCCCACATAGCCATGCTGGTGATCTGCAGACCTCCACTATGATACCAATTAGGGATGCACCGATACCGATACAAGCATCGGTATCGGCCGCGATACCGAGTATTTGCATGAGTACTCGTACTCGTGCAAATACTCAGATACAAAAAACGAGTACCTGTGCCGCGTCCGCCATCTTCAGGGACCCGAAACCGCCGCACACAGGACCTCCATCGCGTCTTCAATTAAACAAGATGGCCGCAAACTCCTCCTCCAAATCCTCAGTCATCTGCTTCATTTTCGGTACTCGTACTCGGTCTTAAAAAAGTGGTATCGGTGCATCACTAATACCAATATAACCCATGTTACTGAATTCTACGTAGAATACAAAAACAAGAGCTTCTAGGTCTTTTCCGGTATGAAGCATACCTCTAGTGTTTTGCCAGGTATTTTTATAAGGCCACATACATGCTAATGTGAACTGTACTACCTTCACAACTGATTCAGCATACATGTCATTGATCTCTATGGCATCTGAAGCTGTCAGTGCCTGCCTAAAACATGTAATGCTTTGTATTATCAGTGCACAGAGGCAAAATTTCAAACCGGATTACTGCATGGATCTGGAAGAAATACACAAAGCTCACCAAAACTCAAGCAAGAATACACATGCCTCTTGGTTGGAATAATTGGATGAACTAAAAACTCTTGGCCAATATCCACTGTTGAGAGATAGCCCACAGCATACCACATACTGTATGCAAACATTGTCCAATGTGCACTATTTAGGATGACAAAGTAATCATTAGAGAATGTCATAATTTTTTATAGAATAAGAATCTAATTTCTGGTACCTTTAAATGACATGCAGTCTTAGGAAGTCAGCCAGACTTACAGGCATGACCTGCAACCCTTAGAGCTTGAGTAGATAAGCAAATACAGCATGCTTTCAGGAGCATTGGACTTGAGTTCCTTGACAGGTGCTTCTAACCTGCATTGGACCTCCTTAAGATACATTTACTTACTTTAAGCTGCTTTGGAAATCCTATTGACTTGCATAGAGAGAAAATAGTAATGAACAAATGTACAACAGGCCCTAAGGCAAGACTTTTAAAAGTAGCCTCTAGAAATGAGATGACAGTCTTTTGATCTGCAGAAAACATCTGGTCTTTAGTTCCTATGCCCGTTGCTCTCAGGAAAAAGCTATTGATTGGGTAGGTGAGGAAAGGTGTCCTACTCACTGCTATTTCCCCTTGATATAAGAGGCCCTGGCCCTCTTGACTTTTCCAGAAACAAACCTTGTACTTGGCCAAGCCAAGCTGTGATGTTGTGCACTGGACATTGGGTCATGTCTAAATTTAGATGTCAAAGGACACCAGAATAGCTTACACTTAAACATGCATGCTTGGCTCACCCTAGGGAGAAGAGGAAATGATGGTGGACAGAAAGACAGACATGGCTTATTTACTGAAAACAATAGTGATTGAACAAGGTTTTACAACCTGCCTCATGTTTGCCCAATTCAGCAAGAAAAAGGCCATATCTGGAGATATATCAGATGATCACAAGCACACACGTAGTGCCAATGTTTCGGGGCTGCGCAGGGTCCCTTCTTCAAAGTAACAGTCCTCCCCCTGCATGGCCCCAAAACGTTGGCACCTATGAAGAAATGTGACAAAGACTTGATAGATTGAACAAGGATTTCAGAGTGCAAAAGTGACACCTTTGCATGGCCATATTTGGAGACACTGATCTCTTGTCTATGGCCGACTTTAGGCTTTACTAAATTTACATTGCTGAGTAAAATAATACCTTCCATTCAATGCAAACACTTTGTTTGCCAGGAGACAATTCCTCAGTAATAACAGTAACATCAGGAGCTCCAGTCAGTTCTAAAACAAATAAAGTATAAAGAAGGTTGTTCATATTAGTGCTCAGGTGATCCTTTATTCTTGTCTGTAACTAAGTGAACATCTAAAATTTCAGTTAACTTTCTTATACAACTCAAAGTGAACTTGTAATGGAGGAAATATGGGAACTGCAGTTGTTGACCTTTTTAAATAGGCTGCTATCTCATAACAGCTTTACCACCCAGCAAGTCACTCAACTGGAACAAGCATTCAACCAGTAAAGTCTAAAAATCTGAATTGCTGCATGGTTATTTCAGGTCAGTGGCTTGCTAGGTAGAAAATACAGAGTCAGTGTAACAGACCTGGAACTTGCAATGACCATTTCTATATTTCTGTTCTCACAGGTTCTCTTTAAAGTGACTCTATCAAGAAAGAAGTACAAAGGCTGCCATTGCTGGCCTACATCTGAAAATGGTAGACGCCTGGCTGTGTAAGTTTAGTAGTTTTTAGTCACAGACCTGGAACAAGCATTCTGTAAACAAAAACAAATGTCTGCATTTTTATGTGTATAGGATTGTATGGAAAGAATATGCTGAATGTGGGTGTACTTGCACACGCATGGGCGTAAGTCTCCAAACATCAATTTAATACATCAGAATGACAGTCAGCGAGCTAGCATTTTCAAAATGAGGTCCAAAATGGTAGCATCCATTAAAGTGACACTAAACTCAGGAGTTACACTTTAAAAATGCATTCAGGAACCCTAAATATTAACAAAAATGTATATTTTTTGTGTATCACTCAGCTGTAGATCCTCAAATCATCTCTGAATTGGTGCTTCCACTGTCCTTCCTTCTGGAGGGTGGCTACTTTTGTTCCCCATGGTCCCTGTGAGTGTTCTAAAGTAGTAACCACTCCAATCTTGTTCCCTTGATAGACTACAATCTCAATAGAAATGAGTAAACTAAACATGAGATTGTAGTCCATCACGGGAGCGAGCTTGGAGCAGTGACTAGTTAGAGTACTTCAATGTATTTTTAAGATTTAACTACTGAGTTTAGTGTCACTTTAATCTTGCGACAGATTCCCTGTAAAGCAAATTATTGTTCTACTAATTTCTCGACATTCTTCATTAAGGATATTAATTTTCCTTTGTGCTTAAACAATAGGAAATCCTGATAAAACTCTCTTTGCTAAGATTGTACCAGAGACAACAGCAACAAGGAAGCAGAAACAATGTGAAAACGCGAATTTCTTCTACAAATCAGCTCTTGAGAAACTAGTTTCAGACAATAATAACATGAAATAGGTCAATGCGCAGACTTGCCATGTGGAATAGATTTCTCTTCTGTCCATCTGCAGTGAAAACATGACTCACGTAAACATCTTTGCTGAACTACAAATGACTTTGATGTTTCTGGCAGCGATAAGTTGATTGAGCGATCAGTTACATTTATCTGAAAAATGTAAATAACACAATCTGCATCTACCTCTACCATTTATCTCTACACATAGCAAAAGTGTCTCCATTTATTGGATGGGGTGAATATGGAAGGACGCGTTCCTTCCCTCCCGCAGCATGAGCCAGGGGGTAGGAAGGTGGTATGAGCTGAAGGCCAGAAAATAGAAGACCAAATCCCATTGCAAATCCAATTTACCTGCTGCTGGGACTGCTTTGGATGTGCTTCCTGCTGGTTATGGCTGTTGTGGATGGTGTTGGTCTACATTTAAATGTTTCATTCTACCACATTGAGCTGTGACGGCCGCACGGCGCCCTTGTTGCCATGGCGCCCTGTGCGGCCGCACGGCTCGCACACCCCTAAGGCCGGCCCTGACCACATATGTGCCTGCGTGGAAGGCACACAATGTTAAAAATGCTACACAACCCCTAGAGTGGACCCAGCATTTAATGACAGTGTTGCTGATCTCCTCTAACCTGCAGTAATCTCAGCAGATTTCAGCTACCAGCACTGGAAGTCATCCATGGTTAATAACATATGCTGCTATATGAGATAGTTGGGACATTCCATTCTAAAACCATGGGCATTTAAATGGCGTTCCCTCCCTTCCCCCCAGCTATAAAAGCCTATATTTTTCTGAGGAGGCTTTGCACAATATGTTTGTGAGTGTTTAAGGGGATTTGTGCCCACTCAACCAAAAGAGCATTTGAGGAGATAGAAAATGAATGCAGACATTCGCTCACTCTTCATTGACAATAATAATAATAATAATAATAATAATGTAATGTAAGGGCCTTTGAACTTTGTTCAGCTGGCTTAGAATTGCCAATAATTAGTTGTTTTTTTTTAGACATGCCAGCCCACTGTAAAAGGAGGGGGGAGACAGGAAGCAGCCACATTGTCAGTGTACTGGAAATTGTAGCAGGGGAAGGATAAGGTATTTGCTGCCTTTTGATTTTTTTATTTTAATGGGTCCTTTTTTGTTTTTGTTGATTTGAGGTCACTTTTAGCACACTGTCCCATGCATAGGAACTTTTTCTTGCTATAAGACTTTCATTTGAAAATAGTGGCTTTTGTTTCATGGGGTATTAGTTTGAGGTTTTCATTAATTTGAGGGATATATCAGTTTTTATTTGATGAAAATAGGGCCTTTTTTGTTGAACTGCCTTTTCTGTTACAAGGATTTTGTTTTCAGGGGTGGTATTTTAGGGTTTTTGTTTCTTTTGAGGGTTTTTTTCTATTTCATGACAAAAACTGCCTCATCTTTCCCTCTTATATTGTGGCCCAATAATGCTGCTTATGTACTGTACAGCAACTGTATATCTGTGGCTACTGTCTCTAAAATAGTGTACTCTCATTTTTACTTTCATGATGAAGCAGCCTCATCTCTGGATGTGGGATTTGACAAATCTTTCACACGTAGATATGGTTTTACTGAAAGATTATTAATAAAAGAGAGAAGACATATTAGAAAATGCAACAGTAGCAATTATAAAGACATCAACATAATTTACTTTCTAAAATAGTGGGTTACTGTAACCAAAAAATAAGTGATAACCTGTGGCAATAACTATTACAATTTAGATAAAGTAAGTGAATACAAGTTATTCCAGGAAAAAAAGCAAAGGGAGATGAAGTTGTCTTTATTTCATGATTTACTTACTGTGTACCAGTGATCTCTTTCCATCCCTTTGTATCTAAGCTGTCCCATCCTATCCAGTCGAAATCTTAATAAATTGGCTGACTGAGCTGCATATTGGATAAGAGGTGCTTGGCAGTCCACTAGAATTAAAATTTTAATATGTGTGATGACAAACCCCAAACTTTCCAAATCAGTCAAAATGTGAAGAACATACTCAATGAACACAGATACCAACTAGAACACACAATACTCTCAGCTGTACCCCTCAGTCCATCAAGTGCCATATCTATAGTCTTGGCAACATAGAAACACGTCCAGTTACAGTATATGTAATATCTGCTCAGCCACAACCAGGGCTGGATTTACTCTCTCTGCTGCCCCCTGTTCCTCAATGCGCCCCCCTCCCTGCGCCCCCCACCCCCCAATGAAGAATGGCAACCAGATGGTGGGGGCGGCAGGGTTGGTTTTAATTTTTTTTACTTTTTCTTTAAACTTTTTTTAATTTCTATTTATTGTTTTAACTTTAATTTATCTTCTGTTTTACTTTTTAATTTTTTTTAACTTTTTTATCACTTTTTTATTTTAAGTATAATTTCTTATCTTTTACCTTTTTAAAATTTTGTATTTATTTTACTAATTTTTTACTTATCAATTTTTTAAACTTAACTTTATTGCTATCACACTGGATCTAACAAGTCCCTGTGTGATAGCATTTGGAGGTGACAGGTTCTCTTTATTAAACCTGTCACCTCCAATACAGGAGTTTGAGCACAGTACTGTGGGAAATCCAAACACGGCCACAACCACACCTATAATAAGTATAGCTCTTTCCATGATCAGGTCAACTGTAACAATTGTTCAGGAAAAGTACTATCATCTGCTGAGTAGGACTCTCTGAGGACTGAAATAACCCCCTTACAGCAAGAGTAGCCAAACTGGGGCCATCCAACTGTGGTGAAACTACAAATCCCATCATGTATCTGCCTCTGCGAGTCTTGCCTGTGGCTGTCAAAGTCTCGCAATGCCTAATAGTATTTGTAGTTTCACCGCAGATGGAGGTCTGAAGTTTGGCTACTCTTGTCTTACAGTAAATTATGACATAGTGCCTATGCTGATGCAGAGAAGCTCAAAAGAACAAATGGGACCCATTCATTAAGTCAATGTAGGTAAGTTCAATAGAAGTCTATTAAAGGCAATTAATTAGGGATGTCCCGATACCGATTCTAGCATCGGAATCGGGCCCGATACAGGGCATTTTGCCAAGTACTTGTACTTGTCAAAATGGTATGCTGACTTGTAAAATGTATAGCTGGTGGTATTCTGCATAACTGTATAATGATTATACAAGAACGCAGAATACCACCAGCTATACAGGACTACAAATTCCAGCACTGGCGCCAATACCAGGGACGCAGTGGTCGCGATTGCGACCGGGCCTTGGCATTTCGCCTGTTGGGGGGCAGAGAGAAAGAAGAGGGCCCCCCCCTCCCTGAGATAGTGCCGCTCCTTCCCCACCGTTCTGCCATCCGCAGCAGATGTTTTTTCACGTCGCGCCAAGCATCACGTCACTGCTGCTCCAGTGGGCGGCACTCCAGGCAGTTGCCGGCCACCTAAATTAGGACCCCACCTGGAGTGCCGCCCACCAGAGCAGCATTGACGCAACGCTCCTCTCCAGCTCTGTGCCCATGACGTCCTCACTTGTGAGAAAAATCGTGAGGCACCGCGATCGAGGCAACAGTGAGTAAGACGGGGCATGGGTTTAGTTTTTTGTGTGATCTACTGCTGCAGTGCATTCTATATGTACTGTACGTATACAGTACATATAGAATGCACTGCAGCAATAGATTTAAAATTCTGCACCGCTAACATGAATGGGTTAAATGATCCGTAGTACAACTACATGTTACGTACTATTATGTATTATGGATCATGATTTAACCTATTCATGTTAGCAGGGGATAATTGTAACTCTATTACTGCAGTGTACAGGACATGTGTGCTGTATATGTATTATGGATTATGGTTTAACCTATTCATGTTAGCAGGGCAGAATTGAGAGCGCCTCCCACAAGCTGAGCACCGAGGCGCGATGCAGCGATCCGAGACTACAAGAGACACCTCGTGCGGCACAGGGATCGGAGTGAAACTGTGAGTGAGGGAAGCTGGGACAAGGCATGGCTGTAAATCTATTGCTATAGTGTACTGGACATGTGTAATGTATATGTAGTACATATATACAGCACACACCTCCACTACACACCAGCAATAGATTTACAATTCTGCCCTGCTAACATGAATAGGTTAAATCACGATCCATAGTACATAACATGCAGTTGTACTATGGATCATTTAAAGTCACCTGTCCCTTTAAGAAAAAGTATCGGTAATTGGTATCGGCAAGTACATGCGGGGAAGTACTTGTACTTGGTCCTGAAAAAGTGGAATCGAGACATCCCTACAATTAATGATGACGTAATGGCTGGGATGATCCCCTCTTTTGAAAGAATGTAATGATTCCATTTTAGAAAGACCAGTACTCCACCATTTATGATGAAACCTTTCAAGGATTACATCAGTAGAGCAGTCAGTACTGGATGCATCAGTTCTCAAACAGCAAGTGCAAGTAGGATTATGTTGCAAATGGCTAGATCAGGGGGTCTACCAGTCGATCGCAAAGCTATTTCTGGTAGATCGCGAGTGCAAGTTCAATTTGGCTGCTCCGTTTATCTGGGAGTTCAGCTGCTGCTGGCCGTGTGCAGTTTTCTGACTTGGCCGGCAGGTGGCGCTCTCTCCTGGCCGAGCCCCTGCCACTGAAAGCCGTGCTGCACCGTTTAGTAAATCCATATATTTAACTACTCAAATTCATCACCGACCCGACATAAGGCAAAAAACAACAACCACTCTGTGTTGTGTTCCATGCTGTAATCCACCTCCAGTGACCAAGTGACAAAAGATCCGCACGCACTGGATTAGTTGACCCCTTTTTAGTGTTTTCATCGCAATCGCACCTACCGTGTGTTCTGTTGCGGGAGGTGCGTTGCGGTGCCATTCATTGGTAGATCTCATTGAGCTGGTCATACAAAAAGTAGATCTTCGCACACAAAATTGTGGGCACTCCTGGGCTAGATAGACACTTACGTTTAAGAAACACCTGCAAATTTAGGATATGCTCCAAGCAAGCTCCAGGCAGAAACAAACGCTAGTTGGTCAGCATTTGAAAAAAGGATAAAAAAGTTTTTGATCTGGATATTAGGTGCCACACCCCTGGTAAATAGTATGCAAAATAAATTTGTTTAAGGAAAGAAAAAGTGGGGTTTTGAAAGCACCAGAAAATGACAACTCCAACCAAAAAATGTAAAAATATATATTTATTTCATATAAATCTTAAAAAAGGAACAAAGAAGAAGCCTTCGTTGTTCCTTTTTTAAGATTTATATGAAATAAATAAATATATATTTTTACATTTTTTTGGTTGGAGTTGTCATTTGTTCCTTTTTTAAGATTTATATGAAATAAATATATATTTTTACATTTTTTTGGTTGGAGTTGTCATTTGTTCCTTTTTTAAGATTTATATGAAATAAATATATATTTTTACATTTTTTTGGTTGGAGTTGTCATTTTCTGGTGCTTTCAAAACCCCACTTTTTCTTTCCTTAAAATAATTTATTTTGCATTTGAAAAAAGGAGGCAGGATGTATGATAGATCGACCAGCAGACACGGGTTGAGGTGTCTGCTAGTGAATTAAACTTCCTTATCCCTACAGAATTAGGGCTTAGTACACACCACCTGAGTTGGGCTGCACTGGTAATTACAGTGCCAACACATGCACAAAGCAAAAGCCTTGTTTTCTATAGTGTCATTTCACACCAACACACTTCAGTGCATATAAGGTTAGAATAATAAACATATTAAAATTAAACTGTAATGCATGGCAAAGTGAATGTCAACACAGTGAAGTGCACTAAAAATGCATCGCGGCATTCAATAACATAATGCATGTCAGCGCATATGTACTGATGTGCACAATGTGGTGTGAATATACCCTTAGTGTACAGGTCTGTGTGTGTTGGACTTGGTAGATAGACAGAAGACGATTACCCTGTAAATGATATACTGACCCTTAGGTATAATAGTGAAATTGTTTGTCTTCACACACTCATGGTTCGAAAACTGAAGTGACACCCAAATGTTGTAGACTACATCTGGGCTAAGGTCATACTCTGTTATGTTTGAGGTTTCGTTTGCATCTAACTCCTTGCAGCCACGATCCATGTCATTCCTTGATAAGACAAAAAAAAGTTTTTATCTTTACTCATAAAGCTGGTGATCATGATAAAGTCTGATGTCAGAAAGCTGATTAAAATTGCCTATACATTTCCATGTGCATGATCAGCATTTTCATCAGACACAGAAAAATATAAATAATTCTGCACAATCAGGCAAATGTAGATCATTTAAAAATATGTTTAATAAGCATGTAACATTATAATCATTTGTGAGTAAGGCTGCGGATATTAACGATTAATTCCTCGATTAATCGTTAATTTTTTGATCGATTAAAATTTTTTTGATTGGCACTCACCTCTCCACCGGCTTCCGGGTCTTCCGGGAGTTCCGCTGGAGATCCGGTGACGTCACGGACATCGACAGCACCGGACTCCTCCCCCCTTCCCCAAGTGGCTCTGTCGGCTAACGAAGGGAAGGGGGGGAGGAGTCCGGTGTTGTCGATGGCCGTGACGTCACGCTTCATCGACAAGGGAAATGGTTTGAGACCCAGGACGTAGTCGATGCCAAAGCGGGTAGTCAGCCAAACCAAGTCTTTGAACTGAGAGCAGAATGAACGAAAACAATAACCAGAGTCAGGAACCAGGAGATCAGTCAGCCAGAGCTAGGGTCATACACGGAGAACAGGAACAACAGCAGGGCACTTGGTAGGTCTGAATACATGCAAGGGTGGAGACTAAATGGACAAGCTGATGGTTAAATAGTGAACTGGTATTTGCATCATTCACTCTGAGACAGAAATTCTTCAGTAGTTTGGTAGTAGTTGCAGAATGATGATGTTTATGGGTTTGGTTATAAGAGGGCACCAAAGAGGAACAACAGTGTCCAACGTACTGCAAAACAAGCCATGCTGCAACAGACTGGAGGAGGAAGGGTAAGAAACCCTGACAGGAAGGCAACTCCAAACATTGGCTGCTATTGGACTGACACTTTTAGGAGTGTCAGATACCTAGTTCCCTGCTGCACACTGTGGTTCTGTCTGGGGACCCCTATGTCACTATTGTGTCCCGGCAGCCAAACATTTGCAAGAGAGCAAAGACCCGAGTTGCTGCCCACTGGAGAAGTAATGTATTATTTTACAAGCTGCTGATAGTTTCATTTTTTTTCAAGTAGTAACAGCGTCACAGTAATCTGTGATGTTGTTATAAGGATATCATCTAATGATAGACTCACCACCACACCAGTTGTTGCTTGTACTCGCTTGAGGATGACAATCCATAAGGTAACCAAACGCAAGTCACCATTAAGAAATATCCATGTTTGTCAAAGATTGAATGACAAAAGATCCCATCATGCCATTCTGCGTCTGCAAGAAGAGATATATACCCTCAGATACAGAGACCTTCATTTCTACATTATTCCCATGGTTTCCTCAGTACATATCTGAAAGCACATGTGCTAAATATTTGTTTACTGAAAGAAATAAAAGATAACCTAGACTTGTTCATATAGTACAAGCTTCAACTTACCTGTGGCAATAACAGTTCATGACAGTTATGCATTACCCATTTGCCAACCACAAACTGTATATTAATGTTCTCCCAGCAATTTCCCTGTGCCCAGTAAAACCTTACTTAATGTGGATGGTGCTTATGAGCAGGAAGAAGGGACAATTACAGTAAGGCCAATTTTTGTTAACATGAGGTGCAGGAATCAGAAAACAGCTTGTTTCACTAGAGCAGGGGCCGGCAACCCACGGCTCCGGAGCCGCATGTGGCTCTTTCATCCCTCTGCTGCGGCTCCCTGTCCAGGGGCGGAACTACAGCCAGAGCCTGAGGCTGTGGGGGGGGGGGGGCCCTGTAACACCAGCCGGGGCTGGGGGTGGGGGGGGGGGGGGGCCCTGTGAAGTCCGGTTCTGGGCACCCCCCCTGGTGGAATATGCGGCAGTGCAGGGTCAAGGGGCCAGCACTGCAAGGGGGCGGGTCCTGTGACTCACCTCCTCTCCCGTCCGTGTCCCTAGTAACAGGCTGCGGGAGAGAAGTGTGTGTCACATGCCCCGCCCCCTGAAGTGCACACCGTCTGGCTGGGATGCTGGCTGTGAGGCTTGGGAGGTGAGTCCAAATGAGGGGCGGGAGGAGGAGGGTGGTGGTATGGGTGTAACTGCACACTGTATGGTATGTGCTGTTATTTCATTTAATTAGAAAAGTGGATTATAATGGGGAACATTACGCTGTAATGTTCCCTATTATAATCTATTTCTCTGATTAAATGATTAGACAGGGCCACTGTTCTATCAAAGTTTGTGACTATGTTGGAATGTGTGACCGGTGACGTGGTCACACATTGTAACGTAGTCACAAACTTTGATAGAACACCGCCATCAGGGGGGTACAGTCGGTACCCATGTGAGGCGTCTGGGCAGCCTGTGGGGCCTCTTACATGAGTATCAGCTGTACCAGGGGCGGCATGGCAGAGGTGATAGGGAAGGGGGTGGAGGAAGCCAGGCCCCAGCAGCAGCAGGTAAGATGAGTTGGGAGGAGGTACAGGGAAAGGGATCCCGGCAACAAGCACACTTGAGGCACTGCAGAGCCCACCATAGAGAGTCTCAAATGGGCTGTGCAGGATCTATGGTGTGCTCTGCAGGGTCACTCTCAGGTGGGATCTGCGGGGTCTCAAGTAAGCCCTGAGTCCAGTGCGTTATTAAGCCCAGAATCCAGTGCATTACTAAGCCCACATATTCCTATATACATGCTATACATAGCATAAAAGGTCAAAAACGATATATGCAGTGTTATCTTCATTTGAGATGTCAAAAGGGTTTTGTGGCTCCCGGTGTTTTCTTTTCTGTCGGAAACGGGTCCAAATGGCTCTTTGAGTGTTAAAGGTTGCTGACCCTTGCACTAGACTATGTGAGAAGACTCTACCAAAGGGAAAATGCTCCCAGAATAAATGAAGGGATCGTCTCCATGTTGAGTAAAAACAAGCAAAGATAGCCAGATTTGTAGGCGTAAAGTACCATAGGTACATAGGCCAAATTGCAGATTCTCTACATAGTAGGAGAATTGCAGGGGGGAGGGGGGTGGGGGTAGAGACATGACACAAAAAGCTAAAAACTCCAGTGAGAGGTGTTCCAAGATTAATTAAGAGATTTCCTGAAAAGGGATTGGTAAAGTTGCACATGTGCATGGCTGATAGATAGCTGTGCCTTGAGTCAGCTCTGCGCCACCTGTTAGCAAAACTGGGGGTCTGCGATCATGTGTAGCTAGGTGATCTACCCCTTTATCACCTGGGAGCATGGTCCTAGGTGATACAGGGACATGGTTTTCAGCACTCGCAACGTCATTCAAGCAAGGTGAACAGAGTGGAGGCCCTTCCAAGATGGTGCTTGGAAGCCCCACTAGAAGTGAAGCAAGCAATTCCAGGGACAAAGACTTTGCATTGATAGCTCACTGACATGTTTCCACATGTTTTCCACTGACAAAGGTATCTTAGAGAGGTTCCAAACCAGGTTACAAAAAGCACTGGATGCAACATCTAGGTGCATTACCGATCACTTGATTTGCAAAATCACTACACAGCTTGAAGGTTGAATGACAGACACCACTATGGTCCTGGAGGGACATGAACAACATGTTGCCCAACTGAAGACTTTAATTCAAACCTTACATTAAAAGCTAGAAGCCAGAGAATAGGACACGAAGATCCAACCTCAGAGTTAGAGGTTTGCCAGAAACAGGGGTGGACTTGCAGTCCTCAGTGACAGGTTGTTTATAGGAGCTTGCCCCTGAAATCCCCATAGAGTGCCAGGCCCGCATTCCCCACAAGGCCACCGAGACCAGGCCTCGACCGCGGCAGTGGTGTGGAACCCCCGACGCCCGGAACTTTATGTTGAAGTTAAAGGAACTTTATGGGCGGTAAGTTGCCTTCCGCAATCACGTGTAAAATGTGTGCAGCCTGTCCGTCCTCCCCTCCTCCCCCCCGCACCTACCTCTCTCCTGCCCCCCGCACCTACCTCTCTCCTCCGGTTCCGTCTTCACCCCAGCCTCCAAGTCTCTCTCCTCACTGGCCAGCGATGTGGGGAGCAGAGCGGCAGGGTTAAAACTAAAAGCTGTGCTCAACCTCTCTCAGCTGTCACAGGAGTTCTAGCACAGTGCTGTGCTAGAACTCCTGTATTGGAGGTGACAGGTTCAATAAAGAGAACCTGTCACCTCCAAAGGCTATCACACATGGGCGTGTTAGCTAGCTCCTGTGTGATAGCAATAAAGTTAAGTGAAAAAAAAATATAAAAATAAAAAAAAAGGAAGAAATAATAATTAAATAAAATAAAAAGGTGATTAAAAAGTAAAAAATAATAAGAAAAAATTAAAAAATAAGAAAATAATTATAAAAAATAAACAATAATAAGATAAAAAAATATTTAAAAAAAGTAAAATATTTTTTTTTTTAAAGTTAAAAAAAATAAAAAACAATAAAAAAATAAAACTAACCCTGCTGCCCCTGCCATCCGGTTGCCATTCTCCATTGGGGGGGCAGGGGCGCATTGCAGAACCTGGCCTTGGGGCGGCACGGAGAGTAAATCCGGCCCTGCCTAGAGCTTGACCGAGTTCACAGAGCTCTGACAAGATCACAGCCAGATGATCCACCCTGAGACATAGTGGTCAATTTTCATTCATTTCATACTAAGGAAATAATTTTGGTAGCCCAAATGAGCTAAAGACTCCATAACCGTCCAAGGGTATGGCTTTTAGGTATTTTCCAACCTTGCTATCTCTACTGTTCGCATTAATGGGGTATAATGGGGGGCTTCTTTTGGGGCTTATTTCCGCGCGTATCCATTAGGATACAGCCGGATAGCTCTCGTAAGCGCGCGTTTCGTGGGCCGCAAATCACGAATTCAAAATGCTGTTTTCACAAAAGGGCAATTTTAATGCAGTTGTAACCTCTGAAGAAACTAAGGATAAACTAACCTCATCGGGTCTCCTTACAGAAGACACAGATACAGAGGACCACTCTAATCAGAATTTTCAGCTCCTGATACTCCTGTAACCGTGCATCTCCCAAGAAGAAAACACCGGTTTCTGTCATCTTCTGCCTCAGCACAATATAAGAATACTCCAACGCCTGACCCCAAATCTAAACTTCAGGACATCCATACCCGCTTAAATCTCTGCTGGTGATTGAAAGGTTTACCTGAATGCAGGTTTTCCTGGATACAGGTTTTCCTGAATACCGTTTTTTTTTATATTAAGACAGGTCCGCTTTGAAATTGAAATATTACAGTCAGTTCTTTAAATGTATTCTGTAGATTTCCATTGTTGAACTTCCTCTTTTCTGTAAGCTAGACTTCACACATATTACTTTCATAGCTTAAGTATATCGCACCCACAAAGTTGAGCTAAGAAACATGTCTGTGAAATGATGACTCATGCTTGCATATTACGAGTGTGGATCTGTGTCTGTTCCCAAGGCCTTGATAAGGAAAGAATCCCTTAGACGTCCACAATGAGAATTCCCTAACAGTGATGTAGGTCATTTACTTCTACAGGAACACTGGTGAATCTTGTTTCGGAAATACCTATCCAATATTTAGACTGATAAAGTTCCTCAACTGATGCCAAATACGGTATCTTAATCGGAATGTATTGTGCTTTTGTATAAGTGTTTTAATATAATATTACAATAATATGAAAACATATGCATTTATTCTATTATGGGCTAAACACAGAGAGGGGGATTTATCAAAACTGGAACAGAAAAAAATCTGGAGCAGTTGCCCATAGCATCTTTTATTTGTAAAGTTTAACTAAACAAAGAACAACTGAAGAGATGAGCTGATTGGATACTTTGGGCAATTGCTCCAGATTCTGTCTGCTCCAGTTTTGATAAAATCCCCCCAGAGTGTTATTCATTTTTCTTTTGTAGCAAGTGTAGCATGGTAGATGTGAGACCATACATATGAATAGTCCATGTGTACCTATTTACAGCCAACAGATGGAGCTCTAGTATCTTTTTACTAGCTGTATTTACAATGCTGATTTTAAAACTGAGCTCCGTGCTAACAGGATGAAGTACATATAATGAAGCCGTTTTACCTGCCAAAGGATTTGTATTTCTGTCCAACCGGTTTTGAGCCTGACACTCCACACAGACTTGTGCAGCGAGGCAGGAGAACTGATTTTTCTCTGTTACGGTTAAATGAGAACTATGGGGTAAGTGTTTTTCCCCATAGTTCTCTTAAGGGTCACGGGAGGACATAAACTAGCATCCTCCCGTGACCCAAAGCTCAGTATATAGCGAGCTACAGCTCGCGGTATACTGAGACCGCCTCAGCCAGGACGGATCCCGACATTACTGTTGAGATCCACCCAGCTGCGTGAGTGACAGCTGGCTCTGCCTATCTAGAGGCAGAGCCAGCTGTACCTGGCCCCTCCCCCGTCCGTTCCTCAAGTCAGCGCTAGAGGATCGGAGAGGGGGGCGACCCCTGCAGGGAGCCATGCCGTGACTGACAGCTCTCTGCAGGGAGATGATCGAGAAGTGCGACGGTATGCGTTCGCTCACTTCCCGATCTATTGAGCCGACGTGTGACAGTTTCATTGTCACACGTCGGCTCAAACTATGAGGTTGAGTGATTTTCACTCACCTCATAGTTCTCCTTTAAGTAACATTTTCAGGTCTTGGCTCTCCCCAATCTGTGACTAAAGAGTGAAGAGAAGCAGCATTCTGATGAGCTCATCTCCCTGTCACTCTGCTCTCTCTTTATATCAGTATACCCATGTTCCATGTTAGTACACTGCAGCACAACTAACTAGTTCCTTCTGCTCTCCCCTTCTGCTCTCCCTCTCCCAGTCTGTGCTCTGCTGTACAAGGACTTCAAAGGAGATAATACGAGGTAAACTTCAGGTACTTATACTGTTTTTGAAAAAATATATTAAACCATTTATTAATCACAAAACTGGTTCCTATTATATCTGCCTGCAGTGCGGATGTGTTTACCAAATTCATTCAATAGTTCAAATGACACACAAAACTGAATAGGTCAAAGAAATCACTCATCCCCGATATCCTGCTGTTTGTTCTGTATAGCTCCCTACATACCTTCAATTACAGAGAAACAGTCTGATAGCAGGTAGTTACTACTGAGCTCTCTCTTTAGAATACCCATATTGCTCTATGACTACAATGCTAGAGATGCAGCCTGTATTAAATGCTTGATGTTAAAACAAAGATTTCATTTGATTAGTAAAACAATATAAAACATCAGATCTGAAACAAGAACTGGAATCAAACTTGAAAGACTTTACTGTTGTATGGATTGGGTCTCGGTTAAGGTATGATGACCGCAGCTTTGGCATGCTTCATCTTTAGCAACACCTTTTCAGGAAGCTTCAAATGCGTGCATGTACTTGGATGCCCTCAGGACTTAGGTGCCAAATTATCGGACCTTTATAGGGGGCCAGTTCCAAGCAAATGTTAGCTAAGGACTGATGTAGCCAAGGTCATTGCCAGGGGTAACAAGAACCAAAAGTCTAAGCCAAAGGGCTGAGCAGGGACATAGTCAATACAAATCCAAGGTCAGGGCAGGAGGCGTTCTAGCAAGGTCAGGTCAAGCATGCAATAGGTAGTAGGTAGCCAGATAAAGGACATAAAAAATAGGTTGGTAACAGGTTTTAGACAGACTGTGTACAGACAGAAGCCAAGGGTGAAGCAGACCAGAGGTCAGAACCACAGGAAGAAGAAAATGGTAGTGGCAGGGGAACCAGGAACCACTCCAGGAATCTGATAACTAGAGTGAGGACTGAGATAAGGACACAAGATACGTTTTTCAGCGCTGATCGAAGCTCTGAAAAATGCTCAGCAAGTGAAATCCCATTATTTCCTAAGGGCATGGTTCCCACCTGGGCATATTTCAGCGCGTCGAAACGCTCTGAAAAACGCACAAACTAGTACAGGGGCTTCTTTTGGGGCGTATTTCCGCCGCATATCCATTAGGATACAGCCGGATAGCTTTCGCGCATATTACGAACGCCCAGGTGTGAACCCAGTCTCAGGCCTTGTTCACACCAAATGCAGACCAGATCCGCATGAGTTTCTGCACACGCAGTGCAGGGGGTTGTGCCGCGTTTTTGATGCGTTCTGGGCCGCTTTTAAAAAAAAAAGAAGTTTTTTTTAGTTTAACATGGGCTTTCAGTGCGTCCCAGGGCTTTGCATGCATTTTTGTTCCAGAGCAGGTAAAATAGGGCTTGCTGCAGTTTTTTAACATGCTCTGGAACTGAGCGCTGTGGTGTGAACTAGAGCCCAAAATACAATTTTACGGTAATACATTGGACGCAGTTTAGATCCAGTCTGTAACTGCTCTGCTCCTGGAACACGCTTGGTGTGAACAAGGCCTCAGAGATCAGTGAGGACTTATTTTAATGTTTATTTTCTGTTTGTTAAGAATATGTAAATATTTGACTGTCCATAGCCTGGACAGAGTTCTACTTGAAGACATGGAAACTATCTTACAATGAAACCATTACAAAACTGGGTGGCAAAAAAACATGTAGCGTGTGCATTTCATGATCCTAGACAGGAAGTTTATAACACTAAATTCTAGTTTATCTGGCAGAATTAGTGCAGAAATTCCATATGAACTTGAATGATAAATTACAGGTGAGGTAATCCACAGAAAACATTTTCTCAAAAGGCCTCTGACATTTTCAGCTATTAGGATTACTTACTTGAGGATTCATGACAATTTGTTAAGACATCACACGCATGTGCAAGACCTGTGCAAAGAAACAGAGGTGTACATAGCATTACCATACCATTCTAAAGAAAGGACTGCAGGGATTATTGATCTGTACAGATCTAGTCACAGAGCAAGGAAAGACAAATACAGTATTTTCAGTACAGTCATAGGATCTGTATGGTTCTTTATATCAGAACTGGACAAATATAGGAGCCAGGTAGTCAGCATGCTGAGAAAATAACATCTGATGTCTGTTCTTTTTCCTGGCACCCTGGAGGATTCATACGTGTGCCAGCTCTTTTCCACGTCATTAAAGATCAGTGTTGTGTAGGGAGCCTAGTGGCTAGGCAGTTTCAGCTCTGAGTCCTAGGTTCAAATCCTACATGAATACTGTCTACATAGAGTTTATATACTTTTTCTGTAGTTGCATGGAATTTCCCTGGGTGTTCCAGTATCTGTCATCTACCTATCTTGCTCCTAGTGCACTTAGTGTCGTTGAGATATAATATTATCCCACCAGCACATAACCATATCAAATTATATCAACAGCAAGAAGTAAAACCATATACCTATTAGCACCACAGACTACTGCTATTAATAACAAAGCTGACAAAGGTAACTATAATAGGTTATAAAAATGTGATATGTATAATGTTATATATTAAACTATATATTAAATAATACATGATATTAAACAGTAAGTTATATTATATGTTAAATTAATAC
>NW_017306302.1:2200503-2201252 GCF_000935625.1 Nanorana parkeri | reverse complement strand
TAGTTCTGGCAGCAGCAAATAATTAGCAAACATGAAACAACTTAGAAATAATATCATTAAAGTGACATGAAAAGTGGATTAACCTTTAAGATATATGCATATATGCTTGTCTGAATCACTACTACTTTCCTTAAAGTGACATTAAACCCTTGTGCGTGCCCGCTAGGGGGCGCGCGCGAGCAGAAAAAAATTGCCGTCTGGAGACGGCAACCCGCAGATGCTGCAGTGCCGTCCGTCCGTTTTTTTACTACGGGCGGACGGCAAGAGGTTAAGGAAAGTATTAATGATTCAGACAAGCATATATGCATATATGGTAAAGGTTAATCCACTTTTCATACCATGTTCCACGTTACACACATATTTAGAGCATAACTTGGAACATGGTGCCATTCTGCAGTCCACCTTAAATGAATCACGGGGTGCTTCTTCATGCAGGTTTCTGTATATTTTTGAATTTGGCATGGTTGTGTGTGGCTCCATTCACACAGCTGTATCATTCATTCACAGATCCTGTAAATGTCTTGCCTGCCACTTAAGCAGAGGATTCGTAGTTCTCAGTGGCATCACTGCTCTTGTAGTCCATCAATTACATCCTCCAGCTGTACCTCTGAAAGTCTGTACCTCCGTGCAGACCTGGTGGGGCTGGAGGAATGATTGCGGTTGCAAAACTTTGCAGGCTCCAATTTGAAAAATTTATAAATGCACATTTTCTATTTTTGCAATACCATTTAAAACCAATATTTCCTTGG
>NW_017306302.1:2177505-2200468 GCF_000935625.1 Nanorana parkeri | reverse complement strand
ACCCGCCCGCATCCACATGCATCACCTCCTCCCCGCCTCACGCTTGCCGCTGCCAGACCCGCCCGCCCGCATCCACGCTCCACACACCGCACCTCCTCCCTGCCTCACATCACCCGACCATTCACACTACCGTTACATGGATGGCAAAAGTGGCAGACGGGCAAGGAGAAGGCGGGGGGGGGAAGAGGCAGAGCGGGAGGGAGGCCAAGTTGCTGCACCATGGGCCTCTAGGTTGTACTTGCCCCCTGGGCTAAAAGTTGCCAGTCAGCCCCTGGTGTCAGGTGTATCATATAAATATAAACATGGAAATGTTTCACCAGTAAACACCTTATGTACAAAGCGCCTGGAGCCTCCTGGAATATTCATGTCATGTATCCCAGGAGGGCAGTTTCCAGTACATGCGCCATGATTCTTCATCATGGGGGCTTGTAGTCTCTTCCTGGCTCTTGTAGCCAGCTCCCTGATGGAAGATGGTGGCGCAAGACTGGTTGAGGAACAGCAAACTGGCGGATTACTGCAGAGCAACGATGGAGTGTGTGCATATTTACAGACAAAAAAGTAAGAGGGGATTGGAAAAAAAAATAAGAAAGGGTGGTGAACTTCCTCTTTAAAAACTTACAGGGTTATTCACTAAAGCAGTCGTTCTCAACCTGTGTAACCTCAGGACCCACATTTGTCCTCGGTCATTAAGTCGTGACCCAAGTCGTACTGCAATAGAACGCACGGCAGTGTGGGCTGCTGTGCTGTAGCTCCATCCATTTGTGCATTGCTTGCACAGCTCCATTGTGCATCTGTAGAGTATCTGGGAGCCAGAATGTGACGTCACTCCAGTCCAGGCACCTCTACAGGACATGCGAAGGAACAATGCACGTATGGATGGAACTCCCTCACGTCCATATCCCAAGCCCACCCCACTTCAAGTCGACACTTGGCTCCGGGCAGCATATTTTGAATGGCTGCTCATTGTAAGAATGGACAGTGCTGCGCCTGGGGGAGGCTGAGTAGCCTCTCACCTAGAAAAGTGAAAGGCATGTGGCGACCCACTGAACAAGTGCAGTCAGTGTACCCATTGCACTCCTTACCGCTAAATCCTTGATAAATAGGTTGGGTGCATCAGTAGTCGACGGATGGCCACCGTCTGAGTAGAGTATAGGAAATTATGGACACCGGCACTCCAAAGTAGAATAACGTCTTTTATTAACGTGTCATGCAACAATACACTTATTGCAACGTTTCGGGGTCACACTTTTTCACTTGTTCTGCCTGATGAAGGGGATCCTGTGTGACCACTGAACAAGGGGTCGCGACCCACTTTTGGGTCACGACCCACCAGTTGAGAACCAAGGCACTAAAGGGTGTAGAGTTTGGAGAAGGCAGGAGAAGTGAACAGTCTAGGACAATATAGCTGAAAAAGAAAGTGAGCTGAATTGGAGAATTTCTCCAAATCAACTATGTTGTCCTAGATTGTTCACTTCTCCTGCCTTCTCCAAACTCTTCTCCCTTTTTTGAATAACCCTGTTAGTGAATGCCCATCCTACCTAGACAAGCTGTAAGATCAAAGATTCATTGTTGCTACCTTTTACCTTTTTAGAGCTGGCTCGTTGTTTTTCATAAGATATATCCAGAAGATATATTACCCAACATTATTCATCAAAAGCTATTAATGCCTTGATAAATCATTAGGTAGCTTTTGATATGTAGCCAGATATTTGGCATCAAACATGATCTTTTGAGGCTGTTACGAACTGCATCATTTTCTACTGTTTATATCATTTGTATCCTAACAATCACACAAAAGTGTGAATATAGATTAGAAATATAGAAAAAAAGCATATCTATCATGTCTTATTCACCAACCTAACATTAAATATACTGTCCTGCACTATCACACAAAATCAGCATAGAAAGGTCTGCGGCTAACAGTGGCATGGTACAAACCCTCACGGGCAGGGCCCTCCTTACCATCTTTTCTTGAATTATATTGTAATTGTAATGTCTTTCTTATATTGTAAAGCGCTGCACAAACTGTTGGCGCTATATAAATCCTGTATAATAATAATAATAAATCTAAAGAAGAAATAGTCATCAGTCTATATACAAAAACAGACGTGTTAGAAGCATATTTTTGCAGCAAATCTATGTGGAAGCCACACTGCCCCATCAAGGCTGTTCTGTATATTGTGATCCCTACTCTAACAAAACTTCCATCCTGGGACATACACAGCAATAAACAAATTAAAGGCAGTTATGCCCGGAGGGAACCAATTCCTCTTTAGTGGTAAGTTCATTTTCTCACAAAATGTGAGAAAATAAACTCACTGCCACCACACTGCCACCTCTCCTGGCCCCTGCTGCATCATACCTGTGTGATCCTCTGCCAGCAGGTGTACAATCATAGCCCCACAGAACGCAATCAGCACAATGCTCACAAATGGTGCGCAATTTTGTTCAGTACAGTCACATGGCCATGCTCACCAATGAGAAGCGCTTCTTACCTCTGTCATCTGGTCAGAAGCACTCATTAGTCAGAGTGGTCATGTGACCGTTTGCGAATATTATGCTGACTACATACTGCGGGGCTGTGAAGTGTGGTGTTCGGGGCAGGGCCGGTGCTAGGTTTCCTGCCTACACTGGCAAGGTGCATTTTTGCACCTTTCTCTTTCAAAGCTGTTTTGTGCCTTTCTCTTTCAAAGCTGTTTTTCGTACATGTGATATATTCCAAACTGAAAATTACTTAAAACCCTCCAGAATTATATATTTCTTGAAAGCACAGAACCTGTAGAATAAAATGGTGGCAGTTGCAAATTTTTATGTTGCATTATATTGGCGCAACATATCAACATATCATTTTATCAAACCCCAAAATGTACTTAAGTTAATTTTAGTGCACAAAAACACAAAAAAGATACCCTACATGTCAAGCTTAAAAGTTGTGTGCATCCGAAGATTGGCAAGAAATTATGGTGCTACAAATTGTCCTCAGGCAATGCTTTAAAAGCCTGTTTGTCAACAATCAACGTTTTCCTACATAGGCATGCCCGGAGCATGCTTTAGTTAGTATGCACGTGTTTGTGGGGACAGGGGTGTTTTTAAATTTATGTTATTTAACTTTTTTTTTTTTTATTCTTTATTTTTATTTTGAAATGTTTGGTACAAAAAACAAATAGGTCCAGGGGACCAGTAGCATTGACATAATAAACCTGAAATCAACAATGACATACAGAGAGACATCTTGTAAGTACCAGTGCAGACTATTGCGTTACTATTGCAGCCAAGAGTATGCTGATTCGGGTATTGTGGGTGTATCCCACACCTCGGGTAAAGTGGTATGACCTGTAATTATACAGATACTTACATAGAAGTTGGGAGACAAACGGAATGGCAGGAGACAAGACACAATAGGGTTGGAAGAAGTAGTCAGGTAAAGCAGAAGCAGAGGTATCTATGCATTCCGGACTCAGCAGAGGACTCGCAACTTTAGACGGGATTTAGTCGCTCACCCACCATCATTGATCCGAATGCAGGTGATTCCCGGAACTCAAGCCAGTAGAACCCTGTTTTCTTGAACCTGATCTCCGTGTGGTGGGCTGCAGTGGTCAGCTCCTCTAGAACTCGCAGCTCCTCAACTTTCCGGAGCCACAGTTGGACTGGTGGAGGGTCTGTACGCTTCCAGAACAAAGTGATGCAAGCTCTGGCTGCATTCACTAACTGAATCAGTAAGCAATTGCGGTATTTGGTTTTGGAGAGTGAGGACAGGTGTAGGAGCTTATAACCCCCTAATGTCACCTTTGCACTTCATAAAAACTAATCAAGCATAGATCAAGCTCGATCAGATTCTTCCCCCGCTAGAGAAGGACAGCTCACAAACCAGTAGTGATGCAATCAGAGTGGCTTCCGGTTTCATTCAGTGGGGAGATCACGAACGGATGTCCAGTGGTCTTTTTCCCTGCTACCTGCCTACACCTGTGATGCAGGTCCTGGGCCTGCAGTATGGACAGCAGAGCCCAGAGAGCAAGGCGGGTTTGGGTGGTGGGGGCTTTACACAGCTATATATAGCCACTGGGGGTTTGTTTTCAGGGGCCGCTGCCATTGCCGTAAATTGTACGTCACTGGCACAGAGACACACCAGAAGCCCAGGCTCCGGAAGACCTCCAGTGAATCTCAACAATCAATATCTACATTTTTAGAGCAAGGTGCATGTTTCCAGCACACTTACCAGCCAGCCAGCCAACAAACAAATTCAACAGTGTGTCTCAGTGCCCCAGTAAATGGTAACGTAAATATTTTGGTTGTGCTAGTGACAGTCACAGCCAAAGTATCTAGCCAAAATGTAATTCACCAACGTAAGATACATTCTTAGCAGATCCCAGTGGGGAAGATTTATAATTATACAGCTTAAAATAAACAGCAATTGATTTCATTTTACACATTTAAACCTGTTTCCTGTATCTCACACCCATGACACCACATCCTTATCTGTGGCTGAACCCATGCATTCCTCCCCAATATCTAAGCCACAAATATACTACAGGTCTCATTTAGCGCCAAACACAACGGGGCACATTTATGAACGGCTTTGCAACTTTCTTTTCCAGTCGCATTGAGAAACACCATGCTGATAAACCAAAATTGTGTAACCTTTGCAGCTCACAACAAAAAAACAAAAAGCACAACAAAGGATTTTGACAATTCCTTTATTTTAAAAATATCCCAAAAATCGATCCAATGACATAATCCTAAGGTCAATGACAGTGTCCAGTGTTGTTCACGATGACAATGACTCAACAAAAAAAAAAAAAAGACACTTGTCGACCTGACTGCATGTGACGCAAACTCCCACCACAGACTAAAGAATCTGACAGATGCCGGCAAAATGATGTCATGGCCGGCTCCGCTCAGTTGTTGTCATTTAATGACAGCCCAGTGTCCTCAAATAACCTGATGATGCTGCTCTGTCATTGAAGGACACAAACTGGGTGGAGTCAGCTGTGACATCACAGCCGGCTCCACCCAGTTGTTGTAATTTAATGACAGCCCAGTCCTCGAGGACGCTGAGCTGTTATTGAATGACAGCAACTTGGTGGAACCAGCTGGCTGGCTCTGCCCAGTTGTCATTAGTCCTGCAATACAATGTACTATAGTCCTACAATAAAATCTACTATAGTGGTACAAGCTACTATAGTCCTACAATAAAATCTACTATAGTGCTACAAGCTACTATAGTCCTACAATACAATTTACTATAGTCCTACAACCTACTATATCGCTGCAATTTACTATAGTCCTGCAATACAATTTACTATAGTACAACAACCTACTATAGCGCTGCAATTTACTATAGTTCTACAATAAAATTAATTATAGTCCTGCAATCTACTATAGTTCTAAAATAAAATCTACTATAGTCCAACTAGAAAAAGATGGTAACCGCATACATTTATAACCAGCCCTTGTAGCAGGGTGCAGATGGGAAGGCTTACAACAATACAAAACAAAAAGAATCCCCAGCACATCTGTTAGCTGGCCTGCAAAAAAAACAAAATACCCTGTCTAACAGTATACGTTAAAAGCAGAGGTTTTAGTTGCACAAATCTTTGGCCAAAAATATGTAGAAGCCACACTGCCACCGTCAAGGCACCTCTGTAAAGTGTGGTCCTAACTCTATTTATATGAGTCTCCTAGTGGGAGCATATTGATGCAGTTGATAAATTGAATGCAGGTGTACCAGGAGGTAGCCTACTATCTTGGATGTAGTGACACATTGGGGATCCCAGCATGTATCTGTGGTTGCTGGGCCTCTAGTGCGTCCCTGCACCTTGTGAGGAGGAGTAGGCTACCTCCTTTGCTGTTTACTGTGCGGCCGCACATATACATCGAAGTGCTTTCGGGATACCTCTCAAATTTGAAATTCAAGCCCGCGGGCTAGTGAGAGTCCCAAACAGGTGGAGAGGGAAGGGCGCTCATATTTCTTAGCCCTATCAACAAATCCCTGTCTCTGGATCCCAACCACTACTACTGGACACGCTTACGGAAGCGAAAAATCATTCAGCACTGTGGGATTCGAGCAGGACTGTCTCTCCCCGAGCTCCCTGAGCAACACGAGTTGTGAGTAACTTTGGATACATTGTATCCCCACATGAAATACATTGTATGTATCTGCTCTAACTATTTCATGCCACACTAGCTGGCCTGCAGATCATCATTGTTCCATTAACAACAGTTTATCCAAGGGAAGTTTTTTAATTGGTTTTAAATGTTTTGTTGTGGGTGTACTGTTCATGTTTGTTTTTCTACGATTAAATACTTACTTCATTAATTATATTTTTTACCTGTTTACTGAACCAGCTCCAAGTAAGGGATTTCTATAATTAGGGGACAATCCATTTTTGAATAGTTTGTTGAAACCCTGGGGATTGGTATATTATATTGACTTGTATAACTCCTCAATGACCATTATTCCTAATTTTTAAGGACTCTCTAATGACTGGTAGAGTTCCGATTGACTGGCGGAGGGCTACGGTAGTTCCAATATTCAAAAAGGGGGCAAGATGCCAACCTGGGAATTACAGACCAGTTAGTCTTACATCGGTAGTTTGTAAACTGTTAGAGGGAATGATCAAATACTATTTAGTAGAATTTGTTCAGGATAATGGTATAGTTAGTGATAATCAGCATGGGTTTAGGAAAGACCGTTCCTGTCAGACAAACCTACTGACTTTTTACGAGGGGGTAAGTAGAGATCAGGATGGAGGGAGGTCTGTGGATGTGGTGTATCTGGATTTCTCCTTGGCTTTTGATACGGTACCTCATAAACCGCTTACTATACAAGCTGAGGTCTATGGGCATAGATGGAAGGGTGTGTACATGGATAGAGAACTGGCTAAAGGAACGGGTACAGAGAGTATCAATAAATGGTGCCCTCTCAGACTGGGTTAGTGTCATTAGCGGTGTGCCTCAGGGTTCTGTGCTGGGACCCATACTATTCAACCTGTTTATTAACAACATCGGGGACGGAGTAAACAGCGATATCTCAGTGTTTGCTGACGATACCAAAATTGGGAGGGTAATAGAAACAGACCAAGAAAGTGTAACATTACAGGAGGACCTGGATAAAATAGGGGAGTGGGCAACTATGTGGCAGATGAGGTTTAATGTCGATAAATGCAAAGGTATGCACTTTGGGATCAAAAATAAACAAATGGGTTATACGATTATGGGTATGCCGCTAGGGAAGTCGGAAATGGAGAAAGATTTGGGGGTCATAGTAGACCATAAACTGAATAATTGATTACAGTGCCAGGTTGCTGTAATCAAAGCAAGCAGAATCCTGTCCTGCATCAAGAAGGGAATGTTTTGCAGGGATAAGTCTATAATGTTGCCACTTTACACATCACTGGTTCGGCCCCACCTGGAGTATGCGGTGCAGTTTTGGGCACCGGTGCACAGAAGGGATGTCCTTGAGCTGGAGGCAGTCCAGCGGAGGGCAACCAAACTCATCAAAGGGATGGAGGACCAGAGCTATGAGACACGGCTACTAAATTTAAATATGTTCACGTTGGAAGTAAGGAGATTAAGGGGGATATGATTTTCATGTACAAGATGTTCTATAGTCATAGCAACATTAGCAACAAACTCTTTAAGATCAATTCTGTAACAAAGACTAGAGGACACCACCTAAAACTGGTAGAAAAAAAATTCAAACACAAGGGGCGAAGGGGGTTCTTCTCAGTTCGAGCGGTTAGGGTCTGGAACTCGTTGCCACAAGCAGTGATTTTAGCGAATAGTGTGGAAGCATTCAAGAAGCTTTTGGACGATTTCCTGAGAGACCGTAATATACAGGGGTACAGGTACTCTTAAGAATGAGATGACTCAAGGACCTATACACACACACACACACACACAATAGGTTGGACTTGATGGACATATGTCTTTATTCAACCTCAAATACTATGTAACTATGTAAATTTACTATTGTCCTACAATACACTCTATTATTGTCCTACAATCTACTATAGTCCTACAATACATTGTACTATTGTCCTACAATATACTATAGTCCTACAATTTACTATAGTCTTACAATACAATCTACTATAGTCCTACCATCTACTATAGTCCTGCAATTTACTATAGTCCTACAATACACTCTACTATTGTCCTACAATCTACTACAGTCCTACAATTTACTATAGTTCTACAATACAATCTACTATAGTCCTACCATCTATTATAGTGCTGCAATTTACTATAGTCCCACAATACCCTCTACTATTGTCCTACAATCTACTACAGTCCTACAATTCACTATAGTTCTACAATACAACCTATTATAGTCCTACCATCTAGTATAGTCCTGCGATACAACTTACTATAGTTCTACAATCTACTATAATGCTGCATTTTACTATAGTCATATAATAAAATCTACTATAGTCCAACAATCTACTATAGTCTTACAATACAATCTACTATTGCCCTACAATCTACTATAGCCCTACAATCTACTATAGTCCTACAATTTACTATAGTCCTATAATACAATCTACTATTGTCCTACAATTTACTATAATTTACTATAGTCCTACAATACACAGAAGTCCTACAATTTACTATAGTTATACAATACAATGTATTATAGTCCTGCAATCAACTATAGTCCCACCATTTACAATAGTTTTACAATACAATCTACTATAATCCTACCATCTGCTATAGTGCTGCAATTTACTATAGTTCTACAATACAATCAACTATTGTCCTACAATCTACTAGTCCTACAATTTACTATAGTCCTACAATACACTATAGTCCTACCATACAATCTACTACTCCAACACTCATCTACTCAATCATCTTCTCATCACCTAAACATCTACAATTTATTATAGTTCTACAATCTACTATAGTCCTAAATCATCTACTACAGTCCTACAATTTATTATAGTCCCACAATATAATCGACTATAGTCCTACAATACAATATAGCCATACAATTTGTTATAGTCCTACAAAACAATCTACTATAGTCCTACAATCATCTACTATAATCCTACAAAACCATCTACTATAGTCCTACAATCATCTTCTGTAGTCCTACAATTTATTATACAATTTATTATAGTCCTACAATACAATCTACTATAGCCCTACAATTTATTATAGTCCAACTATAGTCCTACAATACAGTCTACTATAGTTCTACAATCATCTACTATAGTCTTACAATCTACAAAAAAAAAACGTTTCCAAGTTCCCCAACCATGAGTTGGTTTGAGTTGACAACTCTCAGATATAAATCAAATGATAATTGTTGCTAAATATATTATAGGGAAATTCCACTTTTAGCCAAAAATAAGTGCACACTTCTTCATAAAAGAAAACATTTGCATTCATAATTATTTTGCATAGACCAGTAAAGCATTGCAGTCGAGATGAGTAGATTAGATCTGACCCTGTTTCATGTTACATCCTAAATATGGGAGTAACATGAAACAGTCAGAAAAGTAAAATAAGCCTTTAAGGTATCACATCTATGTAGATAAAAGAATAGAAATATAGAAAAATAACTTTTTAGGTACCATGGTGCAAACAAATTTAAATGGTAAAATTCTTCATTTTATTTCATATGTATGAAAGAAATAAAAACAAAAGCCTTTGCCCACTATTCAGCTTTAACACAGCCTCCAATATAAGCCTCCAATATATTAATGTCACCACCCCCACCCAATCACTGTCAGACCATGTACATTTGTCCATATACATATATTGCATAGATCTGGGCTCAAAATTTCCACTCGCCCCCTCGCAATTTGCCATTGATTCAGACACTCAGTCAGTCACTCAGACTGCCCCACTCCCGGAGAGATCTTAGATACTGTATTTTTCGCTCCATAAGACGCACTTTTTTCCCCCCAAAAGGAGGGGGAAAATGTGCCTGCGTCTTATGGAGCGAATCCCGACGCCCGAGACATGCAGTTTCGGGCGCCGGGCAAGTAGTAGGAGCCACTGCTTGTTTAATACGAGTGATCTAATGAGATCACTCGTATTAAAGCCGAGCTGCGGCGGCGGCGATCGAGTTCAGCAGTAGGAGCCACTGCTTGTTTAATACGAGTGATCTAATGAGATCACTCGTATTAAAACCGAGCAACGACGATGATCGAGATCACCATAGAGCAGACAAAGAATAGACGTTCTTCGTCTGCTCTGTGTGATCACTGAGACCGTTGCGCTGTAATCACAGCGCCACCTGTCTCAGCGGTCACTAACTGCAGCTTCTGTCACAGCTTCTGTCATAGAAGCTGTGACAGAAGGTACAGTCTGTCGAGTGCTCCATAAGGCGCGCCGGACCTCCCTGCGTCCTATGGTCCGTTGCGTCTTATGGACCGCAAAATACGGTAACTTGCCGTTTGCCGCTGCTCACAGAGGTGCATCTTCCCATTTTAAAGATGGCCGCATGACGGCAGCCATCTTTACTAAGGTCCGTTCTTGTATCCTAGCAACAGCATAACTTCCTGCCAGCGCACCGAGGATTATGGGAGCTGTAGTTTCACATTTACAGAGCCACCGTGACAGCAGTGGGTGAGTGTGTCACGTAGGGGGTATTCGGTTTTATTGATGCGGTGTGTCCCGTGGTCTGTCCCAGTGTTCTATCATCCCATCGGACCCGTAACTTTAATCCGATCTGATAAAGTCACGAGTCCGATGGAATGATGGAACAGCTGTTGCTGTAAGTGTAATGCTCTGTGTGTTGTGCTGTGGCTGTATGTGTAATGCTCTGTGCGTTGTGCTGTGGCTGTATGTGTAATGCTCTGTGCGTTGTGCTGTGGCTGTATGTGTAATGCTCTGTGCGTTGTGCTGTGTCTGTATGTGTAATGCTTTGTGCGTTGTGCGGTGGCTGCATGTGTAATGTCCTGTGCGTTGTGTTGTGGCTGCATGTGTAATGTCCTGTGGGTTGTGTTGTGGCTGCATGTGTAATGTCCTGTGCGTTGTGTTGTGGCTGCATGGGTAATGTGCTGTGCGTTGTGCTGTGGCTGTATGCGTAATGCTCTGTGCGTTGTGCTGTGGCTGTATGCGTAATGCTATGTGCGTTGTGCTGTGGCTATATGCGTAATGCTCTGTGCGTTGTGCTGTGGCTGTATGCGTAATGCTCTGTGCATTGTGCTGTGGCTGTATGCGTAATGCTCTGTGCGTTGTTCTGTGGCTGGATGCATAATGCTCTGTGCTTTGTGCTGTGGCTGTATGCATCATGTCCTATGCATTGTATTGTGGCTGTATGGGTAATGTACTTTGCCCCGTGCGTTGTGCTGGTGTGCGTTGTGCCCTGTGTGTGTTTGTTTGGGTTATGCAGGGCAATTAGTGGCGAGTAACTTTTCAGGGCTGTCTAGTAGCTCATGACCTGAAATTTTGAGCCCTGACATAGATAATCAAACATCATATCTTTGCAGAACAGGCAAAGGATTGGAGATCTTACGTTTTGCTTTTACCGGATATACAGGTGAAACTCGAATAAATAGAATATCGTGCAAAGTTCATTTATTTCACTAATGCAACTTAAAAGGTGAAACTAATATATGAGATAGACTCATTACATGCAAAGCAAGATAATTCAAGCCGTGATTTGTCATAATTGTGATGATTATGGCTTACAGCTCATGAAAACCCCAAGAACCCCAAATCCACAACCTCAAAAAAGTAGATTATTACATGCAATCAATAAAACAAGGATTGTACATAGACCAATATCGGACCTCTGAAAAGTACAAGCATGCATATGTACTTAGTACTTGGTTTGGGCCCCTTTTGCAGCACTTACTGCAATTACTTTTGCATGATATTCTAATTATTCGAGTTTCACCTGTAGAATGGTGATATTATATGATTGGAGGCTGGGTTAAAACTGAATACTTGGCAAAGGCTCTTTTTGATCTCTTGGTACCTAAAACGTCTGCTTTATAATTCTATATTTGGCAGATCCCATAGTTGAGTAGTGCTATGGCATATATAGAGCTCTGAAGAGACAGAGAGAATGGTCATGCACCCAATGACAGAATGTCTGAATCTTCAAAAACATAAAAACAGACCTTTAATGCCCCTTTCACAGGAGCTGATCAGGAAAGGGCCCGTGTGTGGATCCTCTGGTGATCACAGCAGTACCGAGCAGATGTCACCCAGTGACATCTGTGTCCGGACAGTTTTTTCCTTTGCCTTGCAATGGAGATATAAACTGCTATTACCGGACCCCATGTGTGTCTATGGGGAATCGGAATACAACCCAATCCGGCACGATCTGGTTTGGCAAAACGGAACACTGTTCCGTTTTGTTCCTGAAAGTGGTCAGAGGCGGGGGTAATAGGATGTAAACGGACGCCTGTTTGTTTACAAACGGCTGCCCATAAACTTACATTGGGCATACAATGGGGACCACTTGAAAAACTGACAAGTGGACCCGATCGGACTGGCTGTGTGAAAGGGGCCTAAAGGTAATTTCAGGAAACAATGGCATGCTTTGGAAGCTGGAAATCAAGGAGAGAATGTGGCAGGAGCTTGAGTTAAATGTGTATGCAGTATTTTAGAGGAAGGATTTTTGTCTATCTTTGGCCCACCTTACCATAGGCTGAGTAGATCACATAATAAATGGATAACTGGCTTACCTGATTTCCAACACATTGTCAGTAAGATCACAAAAACACAGATCATGCTTGTCCTAAAGGCAAAAGTAAAACATAACAAAACCTGTAATATACAAATAATAATAGAAAATTATGCATAGTAAAAAAGAACTACATTTATTGGCAATGAAAAAAAAATTGTCTGAGCACAGATCAAATCTCCTTACCTTAAGTGGCAAATGCTACAAGTCAATCGGCAGACCTATTTAGTATGAACTTATAGACAAGAAAGTGGTAATGCCCAGTTATGGCAACAAACCATTTTCCTATCTGCTATAATATAATGCCAGAGAACAACCCATCAAACTACAAGCCACCCCCAGGAAAAAAATGTGACAAAAAGATCATCTACTCCTCTCCTGGCGTAGCGATCGTCATCACTAAAACAGAAGCAGTGTAAGTAGTAGATTTGATCTTGTAAAGGATGTTTGGCAGCCAGTGGTTATAAACAGCTGTGAGCCAGCTTCATTTCACACCATATATCTACCATATGATTATAAAGATACAGATAACTAGCAAATACCACACAGTGCGTGCAAGGAGATCAAACTTAATCACATGTAACCAAGCAAAAAAACAAATTGTCAATGCTATTTGCCCATATAGAAATGTGTCATTTTATTTTTGTCAATAGCACACAAATAAACATAACTAACACACGTACAAAATACTATAAATGTAAAGATAGTAAGTAGTAACCCTAAATGTTCTAAAAGCACTTGAAACTCCAGGCAGATATAAAAGACACGGAAAACTCAGGAGTATGGGGCATTCTACCCCATGACCAGCAGTGACTGAACTTGATTTGGATTGCCTCCCCTGATATCAGAGGTGCAGACATTTTCTTCATGGGTTTGAATTATTGGACTCATGGCCATGATTTTTGAGACTTATTAGACAATGTTGTCTAATTGTTTCTTACAGATGGTGAAGTGGGATTGTGACATTTATATATTCTAATTGTTGGATCAATGACGGATATAGCAGTTTCCTATAAGCATAGCTCTTCTTTCTTCTGTTATACAGTATATTAAGGAAGATTAGGTTGTTTGTGATTACTGTTCTCCTCCCAGGAAGTTACAGGGACCATGCATTCTAGCAAGATCAACAGGTATTTTCTGTACATGCGGATGTGCCTAAGGAATAAAAACAAGTGCAGCTACCACATCAAATGACTGGTAATCTGCAAAATATTAAACTTTTGTTATTTGGTTTAGATACCCTTAAGACAAACTGTGCTACAGTGTCCCCAGTAAAAACAGAGCTGTCTGGCTGGATTTTCTCCAATGCAATGCCAAACCTTTTTCACCACATGGTCAAGCAGTTGAAGGGGATATCATATGTACCCAACACTTCAAAGATGGTTGTACTGGAGTGCAGTTCATAAAACAGCTTATTTCCTATGTGAAAAAAGGATGTGTGGCAATTATCTGTAGATCTGTCATCTTCCCAAGCAGAGTGACATATTTTTTAAAGATGATCTATAGGCAGGTGGTAATAAAAGAAACACATCCAATCCAACCCCTCTTAAATTATTGGAAATGTTTTATCCAAAATAATCTACCTAAATGCACCATTTATTCAGTGCCGAGACAAGGTCAACCCCTCCTCACCCAGTAGTGTGTGCCCAATTGTCTTCTGCTTCTAGGATCCCACTTCTAGCTGCCACAGTGCTTGTCTCAGTGTCACTGCACAGCTCCTGGTACTTCAATCAGGTTTTATGTGGACATCCCGGTGTGTGTGTGCTTCTGCCTCTGGTGGTCTCCTTGTGCTGACTGTGAACAGCGATGGGCCGGTCAGACACAAAATGGAAGGCAGGGCACCAGGGACTTGGAAATCACTATCCCTGGGCACTGCATCTAGAAGCAAGATGCAGCAAGCATTGCAAGCTGCAATAAATGGAGGGTGTGGTCACACTGTCTACATACTTTATACATGGCACACATATGCCGCAGTCCTTGTACCCAGAAAATGTGCTTTAAAGAAACATCTGCTTTATCATTATCAGAGTGCAACTTTCTAGGGAGTTGCATTAGAGAACTGTATCCGCGCAGAGAGTCTCAGGAGATAAAGCATACCTGCAGTAGTTGCCGCAGATTTCTGCAAAGCTGCACAGTGGCAATGCAGTGATGGAAGCAAGAGCCGCTTGTCTGCGGTGTGATAGCTGCTTGGGGAACTGGAAGATATTAGGATCCGACGCTCCCTGAAGTGTCAGATTCCATTCATTTTCATTCATATTATTTCTTACTAAGGAGTTAGAGGCAAAGTGTTACTTCCTAAAAAATGTATAACTATGGACCAAGGTTTGAAACTTGTTTAGTGTCTTTGATGGGGCATATTTTAATCCCTGGTTTACTATGATAATCTATTCTTTACTCAAAACTGCCTTACTCAGATTGAAAATTCCACCTGTGGTTACATTTTCCTTCTTTTTAGATTGTATCCTCCTCCCTACCCAGATCTTTGTTTGACTTTAGAATTCTTCTGCCCCATGTTGATTAGTCTAAAAACTTTGCCAAGTGTGGTTTTTGATATAGATCTATAACTTACACAATTTTCCTTGCCATGAAATTGGTATGTCCTTACATTATCATGATAAGAGCTAGCATTGTCAGAATGTTATTTAATATATATCTCCCCAAAATCTTAATTTTTATCTTCACTGAAAAATGTATATAATGGTTTGAGCAACAGGTCTGCATCTATTCCCATTCCATGTTTTTCTGGGAGAATTACATTGTGGTTTTACATTTCTACAAGTTTGCTGCCTATGATGTGATATATTTTGTCCCATTCCCCTCATTGGGGCTTGGGTATTGAGGTAGTTCTCACCCTACTTTTTTATTAGTTGCAACATCAATTGTATGTCACTTAAATACTTCACCTTTTTTGTAATCATTAATGAGAAACTTTATCCAGATCTTCAAAATGACAACAAACACACCTTTTGTAAAGTGCGAGAAATGCGGCAAACTGCGCGAGATACGCAGAAAGATGCGCAGACGAATGGCGCACAGGAAGTGAGGTAGTCTTAATTCAATGACTATTTAAGAATGAGCCAGCGGGGGGCGTGGCCGACTGAGGTGGAAGATGGCCGCTTTCTCTAAAACTCATGGACCCTTCATAGAGGCACAGCTGAAGCCAGGTAAGGAGCCGGCTCATATTGAAAATTACAGGCCTATATCCCTCATTAACACGGATATCAAATTATATGCTAAACTTATTGCAGAGAGACTGCTGCCTATTACTCCTTCCTTAATTGGACCAGACCAGGTGGGTTTCGTTAGAGGGCGCCAGGCTCCTGACGGGACCCGGAGAATGCTTAACCTTATTAGATACATAGAGGTGCGGAAAATGCCTTCCCTGCTTCTAGCGGTGAATGCAGAGAAGGCATTCGACCGTATTCATGGGGGGTATATGTCTTCAGTTCTTGAACACTTTGGTATGGTTGTATGTGTTGCAGATGTTAAAAACCTTTAATAAAAATCTATTATGAAAAAAAAAGAATGAGCCAGCTTCCCTTTCATTGCTGATGGTCTTGTCAGCTTGGTGCTTGTGACCTGTGTTCCTGTGTTTGCCGTTTGTGACCTGCTTTGCCTTGGATTGCCCTGGACTACTCTTCTGCTTGCTGCCAGCCCCTGACCCCTTCCTGTTCCCTGGATTTGCTATTGCCTTCTGAATTGGTACTTTGGTGCCCGACTGGATTTGACACTTGGCTTGCTGACCTCTCTACTAAGCTGTTCCTGCACGGTGTCTTTTTCCAGCCTACGGCACTCGTGCTCCTTGTTGCCCTGCGCCCTCCTGTTCCCAACTCCAGGGGTCGCAGGACACGAATCGCAAGAGACGCCTCCCCGTCTTCCAGTCTCAGCCTCAGCTATGTGATAGCTTTAGAAATGTTTAGTAATGGCAATCTACAAAAACAGACTTCTAGATCATTGCAGACTTTTTATTTTTTGCATACCTTATTTTTCTTTTGCACCTCATTGTTCTCACAGTGGCCATTTTAACTAAGTGCAGGTTACTAGATCTCCATTTGCTTCCTGGAACTCTGGCACATGTGACTAGGACATGTGACCATGCACATCATCAAATTTCCAACAAAACTCAAACCAGACATTTTTTCTTAAAAATTGAATCACTCCTCAGCATGGGTTGTAACATCTTTTGAGGGGCAACATCTCACCTCAAACTTCTATGAACCATACCTTTGTGACCATTTTTTTCCAAATAAAAAGATATCCTATCAAGTATAAATCTAGGTGATTATGACATTCTTAAGGTGTACATACGCTCACTGGCCACTTTATTACGTACACCTTGCTAGTACTGGGTTGGACCCCTTCAGAACTACGTTAATTCTTTATAGCATTGATTCAACAAGGTGATGGATATATTTCTTAGAGAGTTTGGTCCATACTGACATGATAGCATCACACAGTTGCTGCAGATTTGTCGGCTGCACATCCATGATGCGAAACTGAGAGAAGTGCACCCGGTGTGGTCTTCTGCTGCTGTAGTCCATCTGCTTCAAGGTTCAATGTGTTGTGTGTTCAGAGATGCTCTTCTGCATAGCTCGGATGTAACAAGTGGTTATTTGAGTTACTGTTGACTTGGATAACAGCTTCAGAGTTATATCACATAACATCAATTGCTGATAGTCCTGGCTGGTTATAGACCAGACAAGAGCAAATTGACCTCTAATTGGTCCTAATACGTGGTAAGTTGCCATCGTTACCTCTTGATGGTGGTCACTTATGCATGATGGTAGTCAATCCTATTGTGGCAGAAGTGAATACGGCAATTATACCACATAAACATATGTTGACCTTTAATGTTTTTGGGGTCTGAATGTCTGGTGAGTTGTTAATTTATTCTTTGGTAAGGCCTTGTTCACACCAAATGCAGAGCAGATCCAGTCTGGTTTCTGCACACGCACACTAGTCTTTAAGATGCGTTTTTGACGCGTTTTTGGCCAAAAACATTTTTTTCCCCCTAGTTCACATCGCAGCGTGCAGATCCAGAGCAGGTAAAAAAACTGGGGCAGGCCCTATTTTACCTGCTCTGGATCTGCTCTGGATCTGCAAAAGCATCAAAAACACATGCAAATGCCTGGAACGCACTGAAAGCCCATGTTAAACTAAAAAAAAAAAAAAAAAATTTTTTTTTTTTAGCTAAAAACTCATCTAAAAGACTAGCGTGCGTGTGAAGAAACCTGACCGGATCTGCTCTGCATTTGGTGTGAACAAGGCCTAAGGGTTATCTGTGCACACGAAGGCGAGTCTCACGTCAAGCACTGCAGTTGTGAAAATTGGTGGTTCCTACACTGATAACATTTTAGGAACTTTCCAAAAAAAGATATCTGAGAATAAGCTGTGATGCTGAGATAAGATTTTTAGCTACACATGCACAATTTCTTCAGTAATGTTGTTGAAGGACACTGAATTTCTCCCCATGCCATCAATAAGTGATAACTGTACCTTACATAAAATTAATGCCTGGCCTCCTAATTTTATCTGGTGATCCTGCCAGTAAGAGTTCTTCCTGACATAGGATGACAATGATGCTCCTATGGTGTCTCAGTCACAACAGAAGCAATGCTGTCACCCCATGCTGAATTTTTCCAAGAGCTTTGTGCTGACATGCTGATGCACAGCGCTCCTGCACATTTAGCCTCTGTCTCTTTAACCCTTTGGCTGCCAAGACGTTTTTTTGCACACGTTACAATCCACATAAGGAAATGGTAATGATAGAAAAACACATGGATGGAGGGGGCTTTATGGGGGGGGATAGGATCAATGCGGGAAGGGGAGGCCGGGAGCCCCGCCATGAGCTTTAAAGCGTTACATGCCCTCAATGATTTAATTTCAAGTCTTACAACAATATTTTTTGGTTTTCAACTAGATCAGAGTTCTAGAGTTCTAGAGTTCAGGGTTCAGCACTCTAAACCTTTACAGATTTAGTTAGGATACGGGTCTAAGCTCTCAAAATTGCCACTCTTCATATGTTGTTATCTTGCAAAGAATATATCTGTGTTCATTTCTAAATTCTATGTTCTCATCCAAAGATAAATAGATATATATTTCCCAGCATTAATTATCATGAGAGAAAGTCAGTAAATACAGAGTTTGAAGACTTCTGCAGAAAACATGATAGAGATCTCACCTCATACCAGGAACTCAGTATGAACTCAAGTATGAGTTCCGACCTACCACTTTTCTGATTTAGATCAGTGCGGTAAAAGACGTACTAAAAGCTAAACATTGCCTTTATTCAGAAGTATTTTTTTTTATCATTAAAGGACAACTACAAATTTGTTTTAAAAAATCAGCATGTAATGAGCCTAGCACAATTATTAAATCAGCAATGTAAGTGTTATACCTTTTTTCTATAATATTTAAGATTTTGGCATGATCTGCCTCTGCCATTATCTCTAAGTGACCATCTAGACTCCTGTAGAAGAATGAGTACACAGGAAGTACTATACTTTCCTAAGAAGACTCAGCCAACCAATCAGCTTAGGCTGGACAAACAGAGGGGAAGGAGGCAGAAGTGAGTTTGCCCAGGTGACTTGAATGCTGACACTTGATAGTACTTCCTGTGTACTCTTTACCTCCTCAATGGTCCATTAATCATGATCTAAGCAACTACTATTTTGGTTGATTTTAGTAATAGAGTTAAGTTGGCCAGACATTGCCAAAATCTTATATAGATAGCATTTTTTTGCTGATTTAATAAGTGTACTAGACTCATTGCACCTAGACGGGCCTGCCAGAAACCTGGGAGGAAGGTAAGTATTTTTTATGATTTTTTTTCCCCAAAGTGTTTTTGAGCACGTTATTGATAACATTGTGGAGATATTATGAGTCATGGGCGTCACTTCTGCTGGGCACCTATGGCAAGTGCCCCACATCTTTTGTGAGGTGCCTCGAGTCCCAGCGCTGCTGCCCATAATCTTTTTTTAATTTCAGAGTTCCGGCACTGTGGTGCCATTCGCTTTGCATCTGCTGGAAGAGCTCTGATATCACAGCTGAACTGTAATACCTCACATACAATGGCAGGAAGGAAGAAGACTCATCCTCGGCTTTGATGTGTCACAGGACAGAAAGCTACAAGGAGCCAGAGGATATCCCCTTACTCAGAACTGCTGAGGTGTCTGAGGAGTTGACATGAAGGAGGGGCAGAGATGTGTACTGAGGAGGAACAATGTGTAGTGGGGGGAGATATGTACGGGGGTATGTGCACTGGGGTAAAGGGGGGAAGAGATCTGTACTTGGAAAGATATGTGTTCTTGGGGGGATGTGTACTGGTGGAGAGATATGTGTACTGAGGGGAGGGAAGAGAGCTATGTACTGGAGGGGAGATACAGTATGTGAACTGGGGGGATATATGTGTACTGAGGGGAAGGGGGAGATTAGACCCCTGCACTCTATTTAATGCACACTGGCCTGTGCATTATGCACTCTTCCCCCCTGCACCCTGTGTATTCGCTATTTCTGACCCCTGCACCCTGTGCACGACATACTTCTGAACCTTGTAATCTGTGCATTACATACACCTGACCCCTAAACTCTCTTCACTACACATGCCTGACTCCTACACTCTGTACATTATGCACTCCTATCCCCTGTATTCTGTGCATTACATACTCCTGACTTTAACCTAATCTTAATCCCTGCACTTTGTGCATTACAAACTCCTGCACTCCATGTGTTACATACTCCTGACCCCTACACTCTCTTTGCTACACACACCTGACCCCTGCACTGTCTTCATTACACACTCCTGACCCCTGCACTTTGTGTGATACACACGGCTGACACACTCCACAAAGTGCAGTAGTGCATAACGCACAAAGCACAGGGTTCAGGCAAGTGTAACACACACTTGTCTGATCCCTGCTCTTTGTGTGTTATCACTCCTGACCCCCGTGCTTTGTGCAACATGCACTCCTGACCCTTGCACTCTATTTGTTAAACACTCCTCATGCCTGTACTTTTGTGTGATAAGCATTTCTATGGCACAGTTATTAAAGCATATTTTGTGGGTAAAAGGACTGTGGCATAGGTGCGCTGTGTATACAGCAAAAAGGCTGAGGTTTTATTTAATCTAAGTCCTCATAGTTTGGCCACACCTACCATTCATGTACTGCATGCTGTCTACTCCCAATATCCTGGGTGCCCAAGGGTGCCGCAGGTCTTTCACAATCCTAGCAATGCCCTGGTATGAGCACTATTGGCAATTTTGATTGATATTCCATTTTGTATAATGTGTTTTGTCTGTAGAAATAAGGCACATTTATACGGGCAGGTGGGTGTTTTGGATGTAGAATGATTATTAACCCTTGCAGTGGGGCTACCCCATGCACTGCAAGGGTTAAGTACTCGTTTTGGTTTAGGGAGGATATAACAAAGATATATATACATATATATATATAAATGTTGCGGTGCACTACACTGCAGGTTTGTTGCCCTTGTTATATGTTGGGGTGGCATTTAAAGTGAATGGAACTGCAATGAACACTGCGTGTTAAGGTAATATGTCATAAAAAAAATGTTGTATCACTTATTACTGCAACATGGATGTGTGAATTGGCTCTTATGGCTACATTCTCACTGACAGTGAGAATGAAGGTTTTGGGATTCCTGCAGCCACGTCCTAACCCATCCCCAAGCTAGTGTGAAGGAGGAGACAGGGAGGAGCCTCCCTGTCCCTCACTAACTGCCTGTCAAAAGCTGGATGCAGTGCTGCCTGTAATTAACAGGCAGCGCTTCATCAATGACAGGTTACACAGCGGGGAGGATTTCCCTGCTCTATAACCTGTTAGATGTCGATCTGAATGGAGAAAAAGCTGTCAGCTTCAGACTTGAAGCTGACAGCTTTTTCCTCCATAATTTGAGCCTCACCTGCCTCCACTGACCGCACATCCCTGATCCTAACCATATGTAATAGTATTACATGCAGAGTGTAGGCCGACTGCTTCTTTCAAATGCGGCGGCTGTCACCCTATTATTAACTTGAATGGGTGACAGCAGCCACATGTAAATGGGGAATTCATAGGTTCCTGCTGGAGGAATCCCAAATTGCATAGTGTGAATGAGGTCTCAGGGTTTACATCTGCAAAAAAAAAAAAAAAAAAATTGCCTGTCTGTAGTTCTTCTTTTATTATCGTTGGAACTGTATGACTTTGCCCACTAGATGTCACTAGTTCATTCCAATACACTTCCAGTAGCAGCAACTTATTTTTTCTTTAGCAATACACAGTGAGTGGCCAGATTATTATGACCACCCCATCAGTACTTCATTGCCCACGAGATGACTCCACGAGATGTTGAAAGGTGATGCAAGGAATCTGACACTGCACTGTTGCCCTTCTGTTGTCTTGTACTAGTCTTGCCACTCTCCGTTCTGCCCTAACATTGACTAGTCGCTGACAGCCACAATTCGCACGTTCAGACCCAGATTTTCGGCTGACAGTCCAGTCTTTAAACACTTTAATAACAGCTGCTCTTGAACATTTAACGAATTCTGCTGTTTTGTTAATACTCGCTCCATGGCTTAGAGCGCAAACAATCATCCCACGTTCAAAGGCTGTTAAATTGCGTTGTTTACCCATATCTTCAGAAAAAATCACTTCTACTGTCGTGGTAAACAACCTGCTTCCATATTTATAATGGTCTGGCCCTCTAGCAAATTCAGCGCGAAATTATAGCTAATTTGCCTACAAACGTCAGGTGGTCATAATAATTCATAGTAAATTCATAGGGTAATTTCAGATTCTGATTTTTGTATCGTCATACATACATTAGACTTAGAGTACACATGTGTAGCCCTGTTTCTGGGGGGGGTCATATGAGATGACCCTCTCCAATCAGCTACCGCTGTCCACCTGTTGGTAACTTGAAAGTCCTTAGCCCCTGCTAAGTGGGAGTATAAGACTGTAACATAACTGTAATGGCAGTGCCTCCACCCAACCGGGCCTTATGGATAAGTGGGACCCCCAGATGAGATAACCTTGTCCCCAGGTGTAATCACTCACATGAACTGCCTTGCAGCAGTAAGCAGATCTTGAGTCCATGGATGTCTTTTAAATATTTATTGTAGAAAGTTGAACTGAAAAGGTAGGTATACATGGCTCAGGGATCCCAACCTGATATAAGCAATTTCAGGGAGGTGCCCTCTCCCCCCCATCCGCGGAGGGGGGGTTTGGGGGAGCTGGGAGAGAGCACCCCCCTGAAATGATGGCAGATAGCACAGGAAACAATAGCTTCTTTGCTATCTGCAGACTTTTTTTTTTT
>NW_017306302.1:2174248-2174785 GCF_000935625.1 Nanorana parkeri | reverse complement strand
AAAAGGCATAAGAATGCATAGCTAGATTCCTATTGGCTATTTCACTTTGCAATAGCCTATAGCAAACAAGCTATTGCACCCGCCCCCTGCTGCTTTCAATCACCAGAAGAGGACCTGATAATTCAGGTCCCCCTCTGTTGATTGACAGCAGCAGTGGGCGGGTGCATTAGCTAGTTTCCTATTGGCTATGCAGTCATATGATTTTTTTTTCTTTTCTGACTGACGGTCAGGCCGCGGCTCCCGATGTCAGAAAAGAAAAAAAAAACGATCGCAGGGAAAGGTTTAATCTGCTCGATTGAGCAGATTAAACCTTTCCGGTAAAAAGTGTTTCTCTCCCGGGCGGACGGCAGAGTTGGGATGTGTACTCACCGGCCCAAGCGGCTCCATCGGGTAACGAAGGGAAGGGGGAGGAGTCCAGTGACGTCACGGACATCGACGTCACCGGACTTCTCCCCCCTTCCCTTCGTTAGCTGGCAGCCACTTGGGGAAGGGGGGAGGAGTCCGGGGACGTCGATGCCCTGGCCGTCACCGGACTTC
>NW_017306302.1:2172816-2173785 GCF_000935625.1 Nanorana parkeri | reverse complement strand
ATATATATATGAATAAAAAAAAATAAAAAAAATAAAAGTCACATATAAAAAAGTAAAATTAAAAAATCACATATAAAAAAAGTAAAAAAAAAAAACCCAAAATGTGTAACTCCCCCACCCCCACGTTTACGCAGATATAAACGTAAATACGCGTCCGGTGCACCAGCGCGCAAAAACGACAATTGCGCTACACACGTTACATATCGCCGCGAACGTCGCAGAGAGCAATCATTTCAGGGCCATCAATCACTGATAACACTAAACTGATGAGTGGTAAAAGCTTTTAAAGCGTCGCCTATGGCCAATTTTGGGTATTATCGTTTTTTGAGGTTTCGCGCGCGCGCACAATTTTAAGGCTTGACATGTTTGGTGTATTTTTACCTGACGTGACCCCGTCTTTTATATTTTACCAAAAAATTGGGTAATAATGTTTTATCATTTAATATAGGGGAAATTGTTTTTTTTTTTAAATTCGGTAATTTTTCCTTAATATAGTAAAAAATAAAAACCCCAGTGGTGATTAAATGCCACCAAAAGAAAGCTCTATCTGTCCCTAAAAAATGGTCTAAAATTCATTTCAGTACAGCGTTGCATGACGGAATAAATGTCAGTCAAAGTACCGCAGCGCTGAATACTGAATGGATGGGAAGGGGGTTTAACACCGCGGATGTCCAATGGTTAAAGATTGCACATTACAGGAAATATTACTTTTTCAGTTAATTTTTCTTTAATATTTCTGTATGTGACGAAACAAAAATCTGGACCTCCAGCTTCTGAGGACACCGGAGGCTCAAAGCTTTCATAGAAAAATAAGGATCTTTATGTTTGCCATGTCAGTGTCATTTTCAGGTGTCATGAGACTGGCTCAGAATAACTGTCACATTTCTTACAGGTTAACTGTCACTTTCCTGTCTGATCCCTATCCTGGGGAGTTAGCTGTGCCAGCCTCTGCAAGATCCATTAAAAAAA
>NW_017306302.1:2164374-2168225 GCF_000935625.1 Nanorana parkeri | reverse complement strand
GTCGCAGTGAGAGCAATCATTTCAGGGCCATCAATCACTGATAACACTAAACTGATGAGTGGTAAAAGCTTTTAAAGCGTCGCCTATGGCCAATTTTGGGTATTATCGTTTTTTGAGGTTTCGCGCGCGCGCACAATTTTAAGGCTTGACATGTTTGGTGTATTTTTACCTGACGTGACCCCGTCTTTTATATTTTACCAAAAAATTGGGTAATAATGTTTTATCATTTAATATAGGGGAAATTGTTTTTTTTTTTAAATTCGGTAATTTTTCCTTAATATAGTAAAAAATAAAAACCCCAGTGGTGATTAAATGCCACCAAAAGAAAGCTCTATCTGTCCCTAAAAAATGGTCTAAAATTCATTTCAGTACAGCGTTGCATGACGGAATAAATGTCAGTCAAAGTACCGCAGCGCTGAATACTGAATGGATGGGAAGGGGGTTTAACACCGCGGATGTCAACTGGTTAAAGATTGCACATTACAGGAAATATTACTTTTTCAGTTAATTTTTCTTTAATATTTCTGTATGTGACGAAACAAAAATCTGGACCTCCAGCTTCTGAGGACACCGAAGGCTCAAAGCTTTTATAGAAAAATAAGGATCTTTATGTTTGCCATGTCAGTGTCATGAGACTGGCTCAGAATAACTGTCACATTTCTTACAGGTTAACTGTCACTTTCCTGTCTGATCCCTATCCTGGGGAGTTAGCTGTGCCAGCCTCTGCAAGATCCATTAAAAAAACCAAATACATTGCAATGCCTATGTTGCCCCAGCTGTGCCAGTTACCTCAGCCAATCAGGTGCGAGTACATATGAAGAAAAAAAACATGATGCCTCAGCTATGACAGCTCAGCCAATCAAGTGCGAGGACATATGAAAAAAAAAACCAAGATGCCCCAACTATGACAGCTCAGGCAATCACGTGCGAGGAAATATGAACAAAATAAAATGCCCCAACTATGACAGCTCAGCCAATCACGTGCGAGGAAATATGAAAAAAAAAAAGATGCCCCAACTATGACAGCTCAGTCAATCACGTGCAAGGAAATATGAAAAAAACCCAAGATGTCCCAACCATAACAGCTCAGCCAATCACGTGCGAGGAAAGTACAAAAAAAAAAACACTGTCATGCTTGTGATGTCATAGTGGAGGCCAGGCATATATAGGAGTGCACTCAGTGACTTCAGGCATATTCCCTTTGTTTTCACTTGTGAGTGAAGGCATTTTGGGAGTTCTTTCGTTGCGTTTCTTGCGTTTCGGCTTTTATGGAGGTTCCACAGATCTCGCAGAGTTGTTCCTCCATCTACCACCTCGGAGGAACCTATGCAGATCCCAGTACATCCTCCAGAGTTCCGGCCTCAAGTGTGGGAGCATGCTAATTCTATTAGTCCTCCCCCACCTAGACCACGATTAGAGGCCAGAGTTCTAATCTGATTTCTCTTGTTTTTCTCCAGATATCGGCAGAGACGCTCCATTACCTGTTCCAAAACCAGCTGTGTTCGGGTTTGGCTTGAAGAAAAGGTGGCAACCCTAGTGTAAGCTCTGGCACAACCTGTCATGGAGCTTACACAAAATCTTCTATTAGGGACTGCAGTGGTGAATGGGGCTGTTGGGGGAGTGCAGGGAAGGTATTAGTAGCAGAGGAAGTGAACTATAAAAGGGAATATGTTACTTTTCTCTGAATGGGAAAAGTGATTGGATATGGACTCAGAGGGAATGTCTGGATTCTAATTTGTATCTTTGTGTCTTCTGCACAGAAAAATTTCTGCTTTGTCATGGAGTACGCTGGAGGTGGAGACCTGAAGCAGTTTATTGATGCCAAACACCAATGGATGCAGCCACCGCCAGGTAAGATTAATAATGGGGTACTTTGGTAATGGGGAGGGTGAGAAGTATTATCCCAGATGGATAACAAATATAAAATCCATTTACAATGACTAAACATGACCAAACATGTTTTAATCTTTATTTCCAGCTCTTATTTCTTTATCAGGTTCATCTCTGCCGAGATCCTCTGTGGCCTTCACTTTATGCATCACAATGGCGCTGTGCACAGGTAATGTATGTTAGAGGAGGACTAAACTATTTGTAGGTTGTAAATACACACAACGCAGCTCACAGTCTCTCTCTCTTTACAGAGACCTGAAACCAGCAAATATTTTGCTGGACAGTGGCGGCCAGATCAAGATCAGCGACATTGGTCTGGCATTAACAAACATGTCTAAATGGAAGACATCTCAGCAATATGCTGGTACTCCACATTTCTGTGCTCCAGAGGTAAGAATCTGTGTATTGGTTGGCTTTTCCCATCTTCGCAATAATATATCATGTCGCCTCCGGTGGCACAAAAAGCATGTCGCCTCCGGTGGCACAAAAAGCATGTTGCCTCCGGTGGCATAAAAAGCATGCTGCCAATGTTGGCATAAAAAGCATGCTGCCAATGGTGGCATAAAAAGCATCTTGCCTCCGGTGGCTTAAAAAGCATGCTGCCTCCGGTGGCATAAAAAGCATCTCGCCTTCGGTGGCATGAAAAAAAAAGCATGCTGCCACTCCAAACACAACATCAGACAGGCTGCTCCATGTCATCAGCTCCATCGATCTGTTGACAAGTGCTTTGGTGTCCTGGTTATGGTAAGTACATGAACAAGATATAAATCTCAGGGAGTAAGTTGGGTTGATATTATATATTCTCCATTCTGACCCCTTCTGGCGGTTATGAGGAACTGAAAGATAATGATGGCATTTTACATGTATAGAGACTTACAATAGCACACAATCATTTTTAGATTTATATCTCCCCTTTATATCACTTCACTTACTTTATATAATTAAGTCTCACCATAGTGGGAATTGCAGTTATATTATCATTTTCTGAATTCATGAACTAATGTTAATGCATTTTTTTCTCCACAGATAAATACAATATGCTTTCAGAGAAGATGGAGTCACTTCTTCAACAGATCGAGCTTTGTCACCAACATACCAAACAGAAGAGCTAAACCGATACCGGGACACCGGGACTCCATCTTTACACTGAAAATTTGTTACAAAAATTAAAAAAATATTTAAACTTAATATAAAAATTGTTTTCTTTACATTTTTGGAGGGAAACAGGAATACAGTCATTTTTGAAAATGGGTTATGTAGTTACCTAGAGGAGGGCACTGGGAAACACAAAAAAAAAAACATTAAAAGCCAGCCCCGGCCCTAACCGTCATGCTTCTTAGATATATGGGAAGTCAAAAAGCAGTGCAAACGAGGGGTGGGTAACAGCCACTAAGAAATACAGTGGACATGGAAACCTTACTAGGAGAATATCCAAAGGAATCAATGTCTGAAAAAGGCTAGCTGAAAAAAAGGGAAAGCAATACATAGAAAAGCACAAGAAAAGTTCCAGGGAGTAAGCTGGTGATCCAGAACAGGGCAGGTAGCACTACAAATGGGAGACTGCTATATAAGGTGAAATTCAGACACCTAGAAAAGATGGTACATGCATGAATCTATAACCAGCCTTTATAGCAGGGCGCACATTGGGAAGGCTTACAACAATACAAAAAACTTCGCTAACGCTGCAAATTCAGAAAACCATCTTGCAGAAGTTATGGCAACAAGGAAGGCCACCTTGGCACCGGGGTTCCTAGATATGGATTTTGACCATACAGATAAGGTCTGAAAAACTGACATAGGGGTCTATTCACGAAGCAGCCGAAGGATCTAGCCATAGGTTCACCCGATCCTTCGGCTAGCTTTGGCCCCAGGAGCCGCGCTGAAAGCCGAAGCTGGCAGAGCAGCCGGCCGACAGCCTGCCTCTGACAGCTGGGTGGAGCCAGACGTGATCTTACGGCTGG
>NW_017306302.1:2149689-2164348 GCF_000935625.1 Nanorana parkeri | reverse complement strand
CTATTGGCTATTTCAATTTGCAATAGCCAATAGTAAACTAGCATTGCACTAGCCCTCTGCTGCAGTTCTCCATCAGGTCCATCGTACCCACTGATATCTTACCGGAAAGGTTTACTCAGTGTAAACCTTTCAGGGAGAAAATGCCTCTCTCGCGGACGTCAGGGAGCCGCTATCGAATAGAGGGAGACTCCCTGAACATCAGGGAGACTTGAGATCCCTGATGGCTGGAATACCCAAAAATACTGGTTGTTGATAATAGCACTTCTTACAAGTCATACAGGGGACATACTAAAAGGAATGACAGAATGGAATGCCCATAGACTTTGTCAGGGTAATGGAATGCCCATAGACTGTAATGAAACAAAGCGGAATGTCCATAGAGGATAAAAGAAAGCAAAGTAGCAATTTTTCTGCCTGCAAACCTATGAAACATACAGTGGTGGAAGGTCCATCTTCTCCGTCTCTATAGGTCAGAAGTGTCTCCATTACACAGAGGTTCCAGTGTATACTGTGCGTAGGTAGTGACTGTAGCCTGGGCTAGTGGAGGTTCCTGTGTTTACTCCAGTGTCTCTAAAGCCTTAGTTAACATGGGTAAGGTCCTTGTAATGAATCCAGCAAAATCCTTCTAGTACATGGTATTCCAGGAGGTTAGGCCTTGAGGGCCTATCCTTCAGGCTTGGGCAGTAGCCCAGCACCTGAGCACCAACCTCCCAACAGGGAGTGCCAGTAACAAGAGAACCCCAGTTCTGAGCATGCTCACTGGTTTTTCTGTAGCCAACCCATCCTACTATGATGCTCACTGCGATGATTGGCTATCAGAGAACCTCTGTTAGAATGATGCAACTCCAGCACAGCACTTTGTCACACCAAGCCCTGGTGGATGAAGCATATAGGTTACTCATGAGCACACCCTACTGGCGGAAAACAATAGCTACATCAAAAAAACGAATAACACTGCTCTATTACAGGGGGTGTTAATGGGTAGACTCCTACACATGCTTTCAAGTTTATCCTTAAAATAAAAGTACAACTTGCAAGATATTTTGGGTTGGGTCAATGTCAACCCAACCAATGATCTGGAAAAGGTATCTGTAATGCATTTCAAGAAGGTCTGACCTTTGCATAGCCTTGACCAGCATTGCAAAAACTGTTGCTGCTTGAGCCAGGGTTTCTTCCAGACAAACAATACCCTGCCCCAAGCAGCATTGTTTTGCACTTGTTTTTGGCCTAGCCTGACCTGCAGCCAGGTCAGGCTGTCATATTCATTGGGCAGTTCAAAACATAACAATACTTTTTTCACTATGAACTCTAATTGAGAGGACATCTACATGAAGGCCAGCTGCAGTCTTGCAAGTAGATGGCTTTTCGATAGGGGAAGGGGAGAAAAAAATCCATGGATCTGCAATATACTGGGTTCCGCTAGCTTGTTGAAAAGGATGAAAGAGCTGCTGGAGCCACTGGTGGGGCTAACCTGCTGATCTGTCTGTAGTGAGTTTTTGGTGAATGGGATGGAAAGGACCATGTGGGGCCCTAATACAATTTAAACAATGTTATCCTGTTATATGTTCTTCAATGCTCAAATAGCCAAATCCTCCTTTATTTGTGTCTCATACCCCCCCCCCCCCCCCCTAGACACTGCAGCTCAAAGTGGGAAGGTTTCAGCAGTACAGTCAGTTCTGCCAATTCAGATATCCATGAGCAGGACATGGGCAAATGCTGAGTGAAAAGCTACAGGCTTGTAATTCAGCAGCGACAATGCTGATAACCACATCCCCGTGTAACATCACATCCCACTATAGCACATTTGTCAAACACATGGGCCGTGGTCTGAATCCGGTCCGACAGGCCATTTCATGTGGCTCTCACACCTCTCCACACCTACTTGGTCTCCGATGCTAAGCGCCAATACTCACACTTTAAATTTCTCAACCGAAGGCGGCATTGTAAACGGGCGTCGGGCTTCACAGGAAGGCTGCCGAGGTCCCCAGCAATGTCTTGGCAGGCGTCCTGTGAATCATGGCGCCTGTTTACAGCACCAGCAGCAAATCTCCACCTTCTTGTGGATTCACACCGCCAACACCCGCCGAGACCGCCCAGGACCCCTGGTTCGACTGCACAATCCTCCTAAGACCCTGCACAGCCCAGGATAGACCCCGCACAGCCACCTGAGAGTCTGCACAGCCCACTATAGAACCTGCACAGCCATCTGATACTCTGCACAGGCCACCATAGAACCTGCACAGCCACCTGAGAGTCAGCACAGCCCACCCTAGACCCCGCATAGCCCACCAAAGAACCTGCACAGCCCAACACAAACTCTGCATAGCCCCCTTAGAGTCTGCACAGTCCACCATAGAACCTGCACAGCCCACCATAGACCCTGCACAGCCACCTGAGAGTCCGCACTATTACACTAATTGACATTATTTTTTCTAGACTTCTACTTTCAGAGCTAGTTATTAAGTTATTACTAAAACCAGTAATAATCATATGCAGAGGCAATTATTTAATATAATAAAGAGTAGATACATTTGTATAGTGTTACAGATATAACCGGCCCTTTGAGGACAACCATAATGCTGATGTGGCCTGTAATGAAATTGAGTTTGATACCGCTGCACTATAGTACAAACACATACAGCTTACATGAGAGACAACACAGTGGCAGTGCAGCAGTGTTGCCCCACCATCACAGATAACTGCATGAGGTGGACTTTACCAGAAGGAACAAAAGATATTAGTGAGACTTTGAAGGGGAGAACGGGAAATAGATAAATGGAGATTCACTTACAATTAAAGTGCAACTGAAGCCAACATTTTTTTTTAGGTTTGGATAGGGAGATTAGAACAACTGTCAGGTTTTTATTGCTGCCTATGCCCTTGTTAGAGAGATTCATCCTCTCTATTTGTCCTGGTGACCATTATAACTGAAAGTATAGGAAATTTACAGATAGAAATAGACAGGAAATCTTTCAATTGGGATAGTAGTTCTGGTGACCCTGCCGACCCCCAGGCATTTCCCTTACGTTGGAGGGATTTCGTCTCACTTCCTGTTGTGGCTGTTTAAAAAGGAAGTTAAGGGAAATTTACATAATTGAACATATATGTAAAAAAAAAAAAAGCTGACGGGGTTTATGACCGTTTCTTACTCTTTCCAAAACAAAAAAAAAGTTTTGGCTTCAGTTTTACTTTGATGCTGCAACACATTCTTTAACAGAAGGCCATAGTTCTACTTTAGCACAAAGTTAATTGTTAGGGATTACATGTACATTTTTTTTAAGTTTTCCTTTTAACAATCATTATAAAAAAAATAATTTGAACAACAAACAAAACAAGAAAAAAAAAGTGGAAAACATCCACCATATTCATATATCAATATACAGTACCATTATCAGGGAACTAAATCAGTGAAATCCAATCACCTAAGCACAGAATAGCATTTACATCACACCTGTAAAACACAGAGGAACATAAAGACTTGGAAATAACAAACAAATTACATGTTAAGCTCACATATACATCACTGATATGTCTAAGTGGTAATAATATTATTATTATTATACAGGATTTATATAGAGCCAACAGTTTACGCAGCGCTTTACAATATAAGCAAGATATTACAATCACAATACAATTCAAGACAAGACGGTAACGAGGGCCCTGGCCGTGAGGGCTCACAATCTAAAAGAAAATACTACTTACAAAACACTTTGCAATCCCTTTAAGTCTACCAACTTTGCCATACATATGGCTAACCTCATCCTTAGCATAACTGAATCTGTGTATTAAAAAGCCATATAGGAAGTCTGCTTGGACTCTATAGCACCGTACACCTTTCAGTGTTTAGCTACATATGTGAATAGCTTTGTGGACCAGTAAATTATGAACAACTTTACTTGGTGTCTATGTTCTTCACATTTTGCATGACAGCATGAATATGCAAAATGTGACATGCAAAATAATTATAAAAAATTGCTTTAGGAGACCAAATTAAACTCAAAGGGTTGAGCAACAAGGAAACAAACTTTTTTTTACAACCCCTGTTGTTTTGTGTTGAAGTGATGCGTCAGGTATTGTTACAGGGTGCCCATACAAGGTAAAAGATGAAATAGAGGCTTTTGGAAGGCTAAGCCTTTTTCAAACCAATCCAAGATTCTTCTTCGTAGCCTGTGTAGTGGTAGGCGGTAGGAGGGAGTTCAATAGTCAAGACGAGAGATAACAAGTGAGTGGATGAGTAGTTTTGAGGTTTCATTGGTGAGGAAGGGGCGTATTTTGGAGATGTTGCAAAGGTGAAGGCGGCAGGATTTGGATAGTGATTGGATGTGGGGAAGAAAGGTGAGGTCCCAATCAAGGATGACACCTAGGACCCTGGCATTGGAGGAGGGGTGGATAGTTGTGTTATCAATCTCAAGGGAAAAGTTGGGGGAAGGTGCATACCTTTTAATGTGTATGGTATTGTAGCCATCTGGACCAAAGTAAAGAAAACGTTTGCCTTCAATCCCTCTATATTGATAAGTAATGCGTCAAACATTACATTCTGGTCTAACTCAGAGATCCATTCAGATATAGAGGGAGGGGAGGCGCCTGACCATTTCCTTGCCACTAGATGTCTAACATGCACTTTAATTTCCACAGATCCTCTATTTAAAATGTAATCTTCTTTTTAGCTGAACCAACGTTCTCAAACTATGTGATCATTTTGTGGCCTAAGAATTATTAGTTTGTTTATGGGATTTTTAAAGAATTCTGATACATTTGTGACTGTCAGATTAATCACCAAGCTTCATAAAAAAAGTTATAGCCTTTGAATTCCATGTACCTGGTTTCCTAGTAATTCAAAGAGAAATAATAGATCATTGTGGGGATGTAATTTGATATATTTACATTGCTGCTTCCAGGCATGATTGGTTTATCAACATTTTGTCACATTATATTTAGCAGAAAAATATCCACACCTTTTCTTCTCATTTCTCAAAAAGCCACACATGCCAACGGTGATAAAGAGGCTGGCTTGGGAAATAGTGCTCGTAGCATGGGCTTTTAATCAACCACCTGAAACCTTCTCCCACCGGACCCTGCCGTATTAAAACTCCAGGAGCCCGGCAGGATTCACCGCTTTGACAAGCTAAGTTTGATCGAAATAACTAAAGTGCTGCAAAATTAGGCTCAGCTTGTAAAGTCTGTATAAAATGAATTCACTTCATTTACAGAAATTGTTTATGCGATTGCAAAAAAACCAAAACAAAACAAAACACAAAATTGTTCGACTCAACTGTTTGGCCTTTGATACCGAGCGAGATAAGATTCTTTTAATCATGACAAATTATGTTTGCTGCTTCTGTAATATAGATCAAGTATCTGCCTCAAAACCAAATGAACTTGACAGTGTAATTTCGCTTGTTCCATTGAGAGTGTTTGACGGTTCAGACGGGGAATCTCCCAGGGGGAATGCTCTGCTCAGCTTAGATGGGGTATTGATTGGAGAATACAGGCGTTTTATCAGTCTTGCTATATCTTCACAATTAAAACGGCGCCACTAATATTAAAATCTACAGTTTGGTATACAGAGCAGATCTCTTGGTCAAAGGTGTACTCTCATCTGGCATGATATTTTTGCATTTGACAAGGTTTAGGAAACACAGTCTATTTGCCGAGTGGCTCTAATCTTCAAAATGGCATTGTTTGTATCTGGCTACCTCTTTGACTAAATCACTGTAGTTACGAGTATTCTCATCTTCTTGAGCTTGTAAAAATGTGGGCTCAGTGTGTTTTTTTGGCTCATGCACTGTGCTGTCTTAGAGCCCACTGAAACCTTATCTATCCCTATCAGAATGATAGAATAAAGAGTGTCATGTGACAAGATACCTCAGTCCCACCTAGGAACACTCGAGGGAAGCTTGCTGAGTGTGGATTTTAAGAAACATGGGTTCCTGCTCTATGTTCTTCCTCTTGCTCTCCTCCTCCTGTGGCTCAATCTATTTTTATCTTTTTGCCAAATGTATCTATCAGACTTTTTTCATTTTGCTCTGTAGATGTTCTCATTTTATCTTTCCACTTTTAACTTTTTACTTTTGATAAATACTTTATGTAACAAAAAGGAAACCATCAAGAAGAATTGTAACAGTGAAACAAAATATTTACATTCAAAATGTTAAAAGTACATTTTCATAAATAATAATAATACACTTTTTTATATATAATAATATATAAATACATTTCTGGCTTTGGTTATTTTTCCCTTATAGCATTAGTACAGTCTAATCATAATGCATTGTGTACGGGCCCTTAGGAGATGTAGTTCTGGGGGTGTGTCTACATTGAGAGGAACTAAGCTTCCAGCAGCTGCCCCTGAAAGAATTTTACAAAGGGGTTGATAGAATAATGGATATGGAATAATAAAGTTTCCTTACTACAGGAGCAAGGTAAAATAAAAAAATGTGTGCTCTAAAGGGGAAGAGGGAGGACTAGGAGTACATTTGGTTAATGCCTGGGCCTGTTTTGATGCATTGCACTCTATTGCTGAAAAAGGGTGCAGGACCTCAGTTTCACTCACTACTGAGTCAGCCAAACACAGTTCATCAGAAATGCAGCACAGCAGACAGCCAGTCATTCAGCAAAATAGGATTAAAGGAGAACTATGGGGTTAGGGCTTTCCCCATAGTTCTCTTTAGGGTAACGGGAGGACACAAACTAGCGTCCTCCCGTCACCCTAAGCTTAGTATACCACGAGCTACAGCTCGCGGTATACTGAGACCCCCCAGCTGAAGCGGATCCCAACAATTATGTCTGGATCCGCCCAGCTGCGTGAGTGACAGCTGGCTCTGCCTATCTAGAGGCAGAGCCAGGTGTACCCGCCCCCTCCGTTCCGCCAGTCAGCGATGGAGGATCGGAGCGCGGAGGGGTAATCCAGTCCCTCCCCTGTCACGGCAGGGAGACGTGGCAGGATCGAGAAGTGAGCGAACGCCTGTATGTGTTCCCTCACTTCCCGATCTACTGAGCCGACCTGTGACAGTCTCATTGTCCCAGGTCGGCTAGAACTATGAGGTGAGTGAAAAATACTCACCTCATAGTTCTCCTTTAAATTACATAATTCATTGCTGCTGATGCAGATGCACACACATGAAACGTCTGTTTTGGTCTGATGAGATAACTGTTACCGGCATGGTAAGTTGTTTTATACCTGATGAGCTTAAACTTTTCTTTCAGAAATGTAACAGGAGACTTTGCGATATGGGCATGTTGGAACATTCTGGCTCTTGCATGAGTACCTTTTAATGACCAAGGGATATCTACATCTTAATGTGCAGTGCATTTTTGCACCAGGGATGCCATTCATTTTTGCCCCTATTTCGATCTATAAATATAAAACAAAATAACAGTAATAAATGGTTAAAATAAAAAAAATTATTTTACTTAAAAAAGAAGTCTGCATGGCAATAAACACCAGGGACATGCGGTCAGGGGAGGCAGAGCCTCACCTAGAATTCAGATCGGCATCTAACAGGTTACAGAGCAGGGAAATCCTCCGCGCTGTGTAACCTGTCACGGAGCCTCAGCGGTGAGGAGCAAGTGAGGGACAGGGAGGCTCCTCCCTGCCTCCTATACACTAGCTTTGGGGCGGGGTTTCGTCCGACGGGGGCAGATCTTCGGCCGGTGGGGGGTGGGGCTGGGGAATGCCTCACCCCGAGCAAGAGGTACCGCACGTCACTGATAAACACTCTAAACTTGCTGTAACCTGATTGTTAATGACATATATGCTGACAGCAGTGGTAAGCTGAACACAGACTCCCAGCAATTGACCAGTTACTTAAAAAGCACTGTTGCAAAAGCAACCCTTTGCCATAAAAATCTGTCTTTCTCTACTCCTTAGCAAGTAGATTGTAACCATTAGTAAGAGAGAAAAAAGCCTGCCATTCAGAATTACTCTGGCCATGAAGACAAAAATACCCCTGGTCATTAAGGGGTTAATGGGCATCATAATAAATAAATTCGAAAGCAGATATTGCTGGAACATAGACACATTGAAGATAAGCTCAATAATCTTCCAACAATATCATTAAAAAAAAAATAAAAAAAATCTGTCAAGAAAAATTGCATTTTGGGGGGAATCCTGTGAGGCACTTACTTGCACAAGTGATTAAGATCTTTGGTTCAAAAAAGATGCAGTCCCCCATAAATAGAAATCCCTAAAAAGTGGAAATGATCTGATGAATAGATCACAAATAAGTAATGTAATATAACAAAATTTATTGTATTTCAAAACTATACTTATAAAGACACCTATAACACGACATTTAAAAACAGTTAAAACAACGCTTCCCTGGAATCACCTGTGTATAATGATGCGGGTACTGAACATATGAATCTCCTACGGGGCAGGAAGTCTCTGATATGAGTGAGATACAAATATATCCACAATAGAGAAAACGGAGTTGTACTCACATTATGTGTAACCGGTAAAAAGATAATCCTAATTGGATCCCACAACGATACATGCATGTAGTTCTTTCGGAAGGAATGTATCCTTGTGTGGCAGTTTTACTCCATATGATCCGGATCTTTGATGAATCTGAAGTTCCATAGGTGCTTATCTCTCCATTTGATTGCACTCACACCACTGCAAGAAATAAGGCTATCAACCCTAAACAGGGGTTTTCACGATGGCTTGTCCCCCCCCCCCCTTTACTTAATGCAACAGTGTAAAAAGACCACCACACGCCAATAGGACCATATGCTGCATTTCTCCCATAAAGCCTCCATTTCTAATAGGATCCAAGAGACCAGATATGGACGCTACCTATTTCCAATCCTTCTGGCTGACTTTGGGGTGTTACGGCCTTGATCGGTATATATCACATTATTACATTGTATTGTTTACCATAAATCAGTATGTACATCAGCGAAAAGGTACAGCAAAAACACAGTGCACAATTTTTGGTCGGTACCTGAAGCCAGTGGCGTCACAAGGGGGGTACGGCCTGCACCTGGGTGCCACCATTGGAGGGGTGACACCAAAATGACTGATGGTCATTTTGGTGTCACCCCCTATGAAAAGTCTGGCACTCGGTCACGGACCGAGAGCCCGACAGTGTCAGGAGAGAGAAGGGTGTTGACAAGTTTTTTGCCTGATGAAGGGGATCCTGTGAGACCCCGAAACATTGTATAGAGTGTTCTACTTACAACTAGTACGTTAATAAACACATACTGAACTTGCTTTGGAGTGTCGGTGCCCATCCTTTTACTGATATTTTGTTGGAAGACACGCGCTGACACCTGCTTTACCCACCCTCCATTTTTGTAGCAGCAGCTCTGAGTGCGTTGGGTACACGGACTGTGTAGGGGAGAAGAGGGGACACGGCGGCGTACCTGCCAGCGTCCATCACCAAGATGACCTCCGGCAGGTGTCAATAAGACGACCGCGCATGTGCTATAACGTCACATGTGCGCATGTGCGATAGCGCTGCAACGTTACGCGCATGCACGATGACGTCACGGCGTGGTGTCAACCGGTCTCCGTTCCGGGTGTCACCCAGCCTCGGGACGCCCCTGCCTGAAGCCCCTCTGTCTGTGTGACCAATTTTCGTGTCTTGTTTTATCCCAGACTGGTCTTTCTGAGGTGCTTCACCTGTGTGGTTGAAACTTGCAGGAGGGTAGTTAAGTGCAGTTTGGACTACTTCTAAGGCTTTGTTGGGAATCAGGCCTCCCTGTACCTAACTGTGACAAAAATGCTTTTAGAATATTTTATAATTTTTTCTACCAGCCCGAGAACAGAGAAGATTCTCTAAGCAAGACTACAAACGCAACTCAACACAATAAAAAAAGCTACAGCTGTAGGGGAATCCCAAAAACTCTCCAAGATGGGGCAGATGTATGACCTGTTCTTCCTATTAGAAGGTAGGAATTCTGCACTTGTCCCTATGTACGTTCTGTAGGTACAATTTTTGCAATGGGACAGAGTTTTTTTTGAAGGGTTCAGGGATTTAACCGATATTTTAGCATTTCAAATATGACCTTAATATTTTAAATATGCCCTGAAGACAAATTAATTTTTATTACCAGGTACACCCATGATACAGGATGAGCATATGTGAGAACACAACAGTAGCAGTTTCTTTCAGACTCTCCCTCTAACACTGAAAGTGAAATTCCTTACAGAACTGTGCAAAGTAAGGAAAGGGAGGGAGAGGGGATGAGTTTAATTCAGCTGTGTGCATAATCTGAGTTTTAGAGATTAAGCTCTGTAAAGAACGGAATTTTTTTTTCAGCAAAGCCAATTTTAATTGTAGAGCTCTACCTGCTGGCTGGAAATGGTAAATGTAAAATATTCGTATGCAACATAAAATAGACTAAAAATTTAGTTCTGAAGATAATAAATTATTAGAGGTGCACCAAATGGAAATGTTAAAACCAAAACGAAACTGAAATAAAAAAATTGTCAGGCCGAAACCGATACCAAAAATGTTTTTTATTTTAATTTTTTAAAATGTTTTAAATATTTTTTTTATTTATTCAAATTTTTTAATATTTTATCAATTCATTTTTTATTAAATATTTTTATTTTTTACATTACTTTTAGGGGCTTCAAGGAAATATTAGGGGTCTAAACAGACCCCTGATATTTCCCTTTTAAAATAGAAAAAGAGATTGAGAACACAGCATCCTCAATCTCTTTTTCTGTGTCCCCTGTTATCAATGAACAGGAATCCTCTATGAGTGTTCCTGTTCATTGATAACATGAGGACAGAGTATGTTTGGTATAACTACAATCATGAATGAACAGGAGGTGATGTAGAACTCCCATTCATAATTGAGGCTATAGTTAACATACTATGTCCTCAATTATGTACAAAGACGCAGCGATCACTGATCGCTGAGCGTCTGTAACTTGCTCCCCTCTCTGACACGCTGTCACAGGAAGCTGATCGATCTGTGTAGGGAGGAGAGCTCAGCGTCCTATGCCACACCGCTCTGCCGATCTGTGATAGGAGGCTGAGCGTTGTGGGAGGAGAGACGCCGGCCACTCACAGCGCTCTCCTCTCGCAGTGCTCGGCAGGCTGTCACACTTTCTCTCCTCCCCACTGGGAAACAGAGCAGTGCCCAGCAGGGAGGAAAAAAAGCAGGGATGCGCCGATGTATTGGCAGGAAAATGGCACTTTCGGAATTATGCCAAAAGTGCAATTTTTAGCCGATATATTGGTGCATCCCTATAAATTATTATTATTATACAGGATTTATATAGCGCCAACAGTTTGCATTGCGCTTTACAATATAAGGAAGACATTACAATCACAATACAATTCAAGACAAGACGTTAAGGAGGGCCCTGGCCATGAGGGCTTACAATCTAAAAGAAAATACTACTTACAAAACACTTTGCAATCCCTTTAAGTCTACCAACTTTGCCATACATATGGCTAACCTCATCCTTAGCATAACTAAATCTGTGTATGGTTATGTAGACCCCTAAAAAGTCATATAGAAAGGAATAGGAAGTCTGCTTGGACTCTATAGCACCTTACACTTTTCAGTGTTTAGCTACATATGTGAATAGCTTTGTGGACCAGTAAATTATGAATAACTTTACTTGGTGTCTATGTTCTTCCCATTTTGCATGACAGCAGGAATATGCAAAATGTGACATGCAAAATAATTATTAAAAATTGCTTTAGGAGACCAAATTAAACTCAAAGGGTTGAGCAACCAAAATACAAACTTTTTTACAATCCCTGTTGTTTTGTGTTGACGTGATGAGTCAGGTATTGTTACAAGGTGCCCATACAAGGTAAAAGATGAAATAGAGGCTTTTGGAAGGCTAAGCCTTTTTCACACCAATCCAAGATTCTTCTTCATAGCTGGCTAATGCTCCTGAAAATAGCTCAGCTTACATTATAATGCTTGTCTACTGTATTTACTTTGTAGTCAAATGAAGCTCTTGACATTTGTAAAATTAGTTTGGAATGTGGTGTCCTACTTTCTCCACTTTTAATACCATTAATGAAATATATTCCACTAATAGGATCTACTACTACATCTGCCATGGTTCCTCTCATCCTAATCATACCAGATTACATTAAAGGAAAGGTATGGTGATCTTTTAGCGAGCACATACTTAGAATTAATGTTGCAGTGTTTAAAGTAGTTTTTGATAAGACTCTTAAAACTAAAAATGTAAATATACAGTGATGTCCCTCTCAGACTAACAGATCTAGTGATGCGGCACCAGTCCTCTCCCAGGTTGAAGTTTCATCTACTGTCCCGTTCAACAAACCTTCTGTGAGCCCAGGGTGTTAGTGTGCTACTCCACACCCTGGATATACAGGGGGAACAATGAGAGAATGGTGCCATGTCATAGAGCCAATCTCTGCAGCATTAAGGCCCCATTCATACCAGGTCGACAGTGTTTGCATTTTTTTCTTTTAGCACGTTTTTGCGCATTTGTTATGTGCGTATCAGCGCGTATTATAGGCATTTCCTCCCATTGGGAGCTGATCTCTTTTATATGTATATCTAAAAAATGAAAACATTGAGAAGACTATCTATTGCCTTTAAAGAAGAACTCCAGCATATTAAAAATGAAACCTTGCAGTGCGGCTACTAGTGGGGTTAAGTGCTAGTTTTGGTATAGGATCTAAAATATGAAAGATAGACTCACTTGATCCTCGGGTCTGGTGTGGCTGCTAGACTGGTCCCAGCAGCCGCTTCTTCCCCTGGGCTTTGGTGATCTAAGGATCCATGACGTTGTTATGTCCTTTCACTTGCATTGGACGTGAGGATGCTGAGGATCATTTCACAGCTGGAGCGGAGGTGAAGAGATGAGCAGTCACGAGGATCAGGTGAGTATATCTTTTTTACTTTCGACCCTAGGCCAAAACAAACCCTTAACCTTTGCAGTGCGGGGGTAGCCCCACTGCAAGGGTTCATTTTATGCATGCCCAGAGTGTTTCTTTAAATTATATTTGTCATGAGAGAAACATGGTGCTGCCATTCCTGATCTTCTTTTAAAAATGCTAGTCACCTGGCAGTGCATTGCTTCAATACAAGCATACAGCAAATGAAAGTCAGAGAAAAGTCAGAATTCCTTAGTTCTATACTTCTTCCTGGTCAGTGACTCAGAAAGTACCAAATCTAATGGATCATCATGATCCTGTGATCCAGTCTGATCATGTTTGATAATATACGGACACTGGAAGGTATGTATATATGTTGATCTTTGTGATAATACAGTATGGTTATTTGCTGGTATTTATATAGGACCTGATAGCAAGGCTTGTAAATGTGAAAACTAGAAAACAGATTGTTACATTCAGCTGGGCCGCCTTCACAGAAAAACAATCCCTTCAAATTGTACTTATGCTAATAAATCTGTGTGGTGAATTAACTTTTGGGATACAAGAACAGGTAAAATTTGACTTACCAGATCCCAGCAAGATAAAAAGTCTCCTGACTGAACTGGCCAGCATACACCAGCCTTCAAGAAACTGACACGACCGTTCCACAATTTACTTATAAGTGATAGCACGGCAGTGCAAGATGAATCACACTGACGTTTACTTTTCATTTTAACTCTGAGGTTGGAAAAAACATGACACAATTAAAAAAAAACATTATTTTCTGTTATGAACCAAAACCAACATGGTTTTTACTGTAAGTTGTAAATGATACATTCATTTTCCATGAGATTGGCACTGTTACTTTTTTGTCCCACAGAGAAAGATTCCATACCCATAGCTACTCCTTACACTAACCCTCTTTGAAACCTTGAGCCCTTACCCTGTTTGTAACACTAACTCACCTTGTAACCCCAACCCTACCCCTAGCACTAACCCTCTTTGTAAACTCAACCCTAACAATAACCCATTTTGTAACACCAGTCCTAGCAGACGCCCTCTTTGTAACCTCAGCCTTAACACTAACCTACTTTGTAACCCTAACCTTCTTTATAACCTCAACCCTAACATTTATCCGCTTTGTAACCCTAACTCTAGCCCACTTGGTAATCTCAACCCTAACACTAACACACTTTGTAACTCTAACACAAACCCTCTTTGTAACCTCAGCCCTAACACTAACCCATTTTGTAACTCCAGTCCTAGCAGTAGCCCTCTTTGCAACCTCAACCTGAACACTAACCCACTTAGTAACCCCAACACTAACACTAACCCTCGTTGTAACCTCAACCCTAACATTCATCAGCTTTGTAACCCTAACTCTAACCCACTTGGTAATCTCAACCCTAACACTAACCCACTTTGTAACCTTAGCTCTAACACTAATCCATTTTGTCACCCCTGCCCTAACCCTAATCTTCTTTGTAGCACTAATGACTCCATTCTAAGGGAGTGCAGCAGAAAAGTAGGAAGGGATCCCGAGAGACATAAGTCAGCAGAGAGAAACGACAAGGAATAATATGAGGGCAGCAAGTAGTCTTACCCATTTTTGCCATGGTATGTTCAAAAGCATCACAACTTTTTATTCTAGGTTCCCAAGAGTGCCTGAAACCTTTAGGACCCTAAAGCAAATGTCCCAAGGCAGTTGGTGGAAAATCTCTTGGCATTTATTAGAGGACACTCAGGTCTTGTATTCCAAGACTATTAAACGTTTTTGGTGTGACCAATTTAGACCCCCATCAAAACAGATTCCTTTAAAAGCACATTTGCTT
>NW_017306302.1:2122822-2149645 GCF_000935625.1 Nanorana parkeri | reverse complement strand
AGGCTCTTTGTACAGCTTTTACAGATGCTAGGTTACAATGCAACCTCTTTATTCCCAAGTCTTTGCCAAACCTTTGAAAGATATCACACAGCACCTTTAATGGGAAACCTGCATAGTGTGCTATGTGAGAGCTACTACTATCTCTTTTCATTCAAGAGAAAGCCGACCTTCTCATAAGGAGGAAGCAATTCACCGACTGTGCTTTTGTTGTAGGAGAAAGAGCATTATCAGTTGGTTCCATTCCAGATTCTATTATAGGGCTTTAGGCACCGGGAGCCAACTGGGTCAGTTTGTACCAAAAGTGAGCTGGTTTGTAGCTTGTATAAAAGACTATTAAGATCTAAGCCCCAGCTTATGAATATATGTCATCTCCACTAACTGGAAGACAGCCAGACTGTTCTTGAAAAGAAAGCAAAAGCCGACAGCCTGCAAGTGTTTTATACGGTTATCTCATGATAGAAACAGAGTGCTGTGCTGAAAGAAAATATTTTAATTGTTTCATTTTCCTGTAGAGCCAATAAGCACATCTTCAATTAACCTTATATACATGTTGTCTGTTTTCATTTCTGTTCCGAAGGATTGGGGTTGACAGTTTCCAATGCCTAGCTAAGCAGCTGAATAATGGCCGCCACACACAGACAGGCTGATGCTGAAAATCTACAAAAATATATAATATTCTAACAAGCTTTAAAGCTGAACTCTAGGTAGCTGAATACACAGATGATATACAGTATGAAAGCTGATTTATATGCCACAGAATTCATGTCCATCCTGCCACAAATCACAGTCATGTTTGGCAAGGGAGGGGCCTGATCTTCACTTACAGATCTCCTACCCACCCAGACCCTGTGACAGGACAGTGAAAGGAGAAGCAGAAGACTAATGAGCTCATCTCTCTGTCACTCTGCTCTCCCCGCCTATCACCTTTTACCTTGCACTACAGCACACCTGACTGGCTCTTTGTGCTGCTTCTCCCTGACTCTCTGAGCTCTGCTGTATAGGGACAGCAAGAGGCCAATGCCAATTCAAATTCAGGTTTTGACGATGTTTACATTTTCAAAATACATTTAAGAACCCCCATTTTACTCCCCCTTTATATTTACACATTGAGCAAATGAGTGGATTGTTATACACAACATTTCAGAATGGCACCCCAATGCACAGTAGAGTAGGTGACGATGTACCTCAACTAGGGATGTTCAGATACCAGTGCCGATACTTGGCATTTTCATGAGAACTACCAGGGTTGAAGCGGTTGCAGCTGGGACCTAGCTCTGGCGCTCCACCACTGTCCTGAAATCTGTATTGTAGTCTGTATTGTTTTAGAAAAACTGTCACATGACAATAAACAAAAATGTATCAGTACTTGTATCTGTGAGGACTTGGACACACATCGCTACTTGTACTTGGAAAAATGGTATAGGTGCAAATCCCAGGAGCTCCGTATGCTCCTTAAAAATGACAGCTGCTTCCTAACTCTAGTTAGGCCTTGGAGCTGGAAAAGTATCTGTACTTGCACCGAGTACTGTACTTGGTATCTGAACATCTCTAACACCAACTGAAGCTCACTACAAGTCATGGGGCAATGCATTATAAAAAAAAAAGGTGCACATCCAGTTTTTGTTCCATTATTGTGCCTTGGCATCTCATTTAAAATAAATGGGCTGCCATAATGCAACACACGTTAATGTGGGTGCAATAATGCACCATTAAAATATGGGCAGATATTACGGGGTACCTTTGAGTCTCTAACCTGAAATAAATGTGCATCAAGTAGCTTAAAGCAAACTCTGGATATACATATTTGTCCCAAATGATTCAGCTAAAGTATTGAAGCCATTGGATCAGCCTGACAATTATGAATTTCAGAAAGAAGTGAGCTATGGCAGCCTACATATTTGTCCTCAGCCATGTTTGGGTCACAGGCAAACCAATATCACTGTGTTGTAGAGCAGATTGCAATGTTATAGACACAGCTTTCCCTTTTTGTTTTTTATCTTTTTGCTGAGAATATTATTAGCAGAAATCTGCATAGTGCTGGGAGCTCCAGACTCTGCTTTGTGGTAGAACACTGTAACTAATTATTTGAAATGGCAATGTTAGTAATACATTTTAGCATTCATTTAGACCCTGATCAATTCAGAGAATAATGTTAGCGGGGTTTTTTTTTCTTTTCTGTTTCTTGCTTTTTGGAGAGTAGTAGGATTTTCAAAACCCCTAATATTCAGAAACATTTAAAGCTTAAACAGCAAAAATGTCCTAGTACACTGGAGGCTTTCTGCGATCATATACAGTATAGGTACATATATTTGTTTATCATGCTACTCATTCATATTTGTTACTCAGACCCTAGTAGTTATTATTATAAGCACCAATCAGGTATAATATCATGTAGCCAGGGGTGTTGCAATGTTGGTGGTGCACGTTCCTGGGGAGTATGTGTGTGCTGGTAGTGCATGCTAAGGGGCCCTGGCTCTGGTTGGCGTCCAGCCCAGCTCACTAATGTCACAAGTTGCCAGAAACTTGGCGGGACACTGGCCAGAGCGTCCCAGGTTGCTAAGAGCTGGGCAGGGAGATGTGTATGGTCCTTACACATCTCCGCGGCTGGCTCTTAGCAACCTAGGATGCTCCAGAGAGAAAGGGGGCGGCAGGCACACTGCAAACATTGCCCCTCTGTCTGCGCCCCCCCCACGTGACTTAAAGAAATGTCGCCTGAGGCAACAGCCACCGGTTGCTTTATTCCAGGGACGGCCCTGCATGTAGCATAGGGGTAGGCAAACTCCAGCTCTCCATCTGTGGTGCAACTACAATTCCCACTAGGCACTGCAAAGCTTTGACAGCCACCGGCATGGCTCCCAGAGGCAGATGCATGATGAGATTTGTCGTTTTACCACAGCTAGAGGGCAAGAGTGTGCCAACCCCTGATGTAGAGAATAGGTACCATTTAAATTGGATATTTTGTATTTGTTTATGTAGAAGCCAAAAATAAAAGTTTTTTTTTGCTGACAGAGGACAGAATTAGATATTAGTTCAGACCTAGACCTAATTAAAAAAAAAAAATCATACAAGGGGGTGACCAGTTTGCTGACATTAGAAGCTTATACTGAAGAGAAAATGTTTTTCCTATGCAGAGACTGGCACAGAACTATGACAAAGACTTGTGCACTTGGCTTGGCAAGGCTCCAGGTCCATAGTTTGGAACTGGTTTTATAGCCCGGAGCCAGATTTTGTTTCTCAATGATATTTCACAAGGCTGCCACACATTTATAATAATATACTCTGTGAGGATTGAGTTAGTTTTGTAGTAGAAAACAATGCCCCCTGTCCCAATAGCTGGAAAAAAGGAATGTTTGAATGTAATTTCTTTACTAAATTATAGTTAACTATATAATCTTATGTCACATAACACGTGAATCACCCCCTTGTGAAGACATTCCATTTTTCTTATCTTATGTATTAATTTTTTTGTGTTCAGAGTCTGAAAATATGAAGATGGTAAAGTACTGTCATGAAGATTTATTATATTGTGTTTTACAAAAAGGGTTCCCCCATGACACAGAATTCAGAGAGCACTAGGGACGGGGCTGGATTTCCCACAAGGCCAACCAAGGCCCGGCCTCAAGGCAGCAGGGAGTAGAGGGGCAGCAGGGGTGTGGAATTCCTATCTCCCGACGCCCGGGACATGCAGTTCTGGGCAGGTAGTTGTTTTCTACATTTGGCCCTGCTCTGGCTTATTCTGTACAACTGTTTGCAGCCTGAAGGTCTGCCATTCTCCATAGGGGGGGCGCATTGAGGAACCTGGCCTCGGGGCAGCATAAAGAGAAAATGCGGCCCTGACTAGGAATTTTCAAAAAAGAGGGCACAGTAAATGCTTTTTGCCTTCAGACACTCTCTTATTGAAACTCTGTTTTGACTCCTTCAGTTATGTATGCAAATTGAAGCTTGAGCTATAGAGCTTTGTAAACAATAGGCTATTACTAGTCAGTGATGACTAGTCTGCCAAACATACTAAGTGATTATTATATGTTGGTGATAATGCAATATAAGGTTTTACTTCCCCTCCCTCATCTTAAAGGAGAACTATGAGGTGAGTGCTTTTCACTCACCTCATAGTTCTAACCAACCTGTGACAATGAGACTGTCGCAGGTCGGCTCAGTAGATCGGGAGGTGAGTGAACACATGCCGGTGTTCGTTCACTTCTCGATCCTGTCACGGCTCTCTGCCATGACAGGGGAGGGGATGGATTCCCCCCCTCCCCGCTCCGATCCGCCAGAGCTGACTGGCGGAACGGACGGTGGAGGGGGCGGGTACAGCTGGCTCTGCCTCTAGATAGGCAGAGCCAGCTGTCGCTCACGCAGCTGGGCGGATCTCGACATCGATGTCGGGATCCGCTCCGGCTGCGGCGTCCCAGTATACCGCGAGCTACAGCTCGCGGTATACTGAGCTTAGGGTGACGGGAGGACGCTAGTTTGTGTCCTCCCGTTACCCTAAGGAGAACTATGGGGAAAAGCCCTGACTCCATAGTTCTCCTTTAACTACCTGCACAAAAATGTAAAAACATCTTTAGAGGAAATACTGTATGTTAGTTAATAAACTTACCTTACCCCTGTGGTAAGGGTGACGTCACAATCATTCTGGCAGGGTACTGAAAAATGCTGAGTATTACAAACCTCACTAGAATGTGCACTGTGCTTACATCTTGTGAGATACATTCCCCAGAATATTATTTGATAGATGGTGACATCCCCCTGCAGTATTAAAGTTGGGGGAAATAAAGTATATTAACTAACTTTTACCCCCCCAACAAGTGTTTTTGTGCAGCCGATGAGGGAGATGGCTTCTTTGCATGACTGCATTTTGAATGCATAGTACTGTATTCCTGACACATTTTACCTGCATGTTCTGAATGCTTTTGCAGGGAAAGTGTATTTATCATGCAGCTCTTTAGCTCTGTGTATTAAACACATGTGAAATGTATGTATATAATGCTTTCCATAATTTTACATACCTTATTCATTCCTATGGAAATTACTTGATGGAAGCAACACCCAAGGTTCAGCAAAGTGAATAATTAAAAATGCATACACATCACATGCATTGATAATATTGAGGTGTGGAGTGCCCTGTAGAAGCCCAGGATAATTTCACAACCACAACCTATGATAATTCACACAACAAAAAAACGGTTAGTTTCTGCCAAATAGAAAAAAAAACTGTGACTTGAACAGAAACCCTGTGATGTGTTATGTTTTTAACAACATGGATAAAATAATCAAATATCCAGTGATAATTTAAAGTGACATTAAAGTCAAAAAATGTTTTCCCTCCCCCCAATGTTAATTAAAGCACTTACCTTAAATTATGTTTCTTAATCCGATCTTCTTCTTTGCTGTCGTGTTCATCTGTCCCTCCAGCGCTGTGGCGGGTGTCCGATCCAGCGTTGACTCCTCTGCCCTTGATGGCACTTCCTGTCCCACGTTGTCTGCATGCGGGTGCATGCGTCCATAGACTTACCTTGTGTCTCTCCTCGTCTCCCGGCCGAAAATGTGAACTGCGCATGCGCCCGCCCCAAGATGCTTTGCGGCCGCCCGAAAATGTTCACGTTTTCAGACGGGAGCGCGCGGGGAAGACACAGGTAAGTATTAACCTCTTTCAAAGCGGAGTTTTACACCTTTTGCATATATGTACTGCTTGCTAGCAGTAGATATATGCCAAAAACAAAACAAAACGAAGGCTTTAATTATACTTTAAGGTTATTGTTAGAGTGTTTGTAAAGGCACAATTTTTTTTGCATAGAGTAGGGAAGGGGTAAACCCTTTGTCAAGTTTTAACGCTGTTTGTGTCCATGCTAGACAGGAGGTTAGGGGAGATCCAAATTTTTCGAGTTGCTACCAGAGCAAGAAGGAAAATTCCAATGGGGATACCTGTTCTTGTGATACAGTAGCACAAAGATGAGAATTATTTTCACTTTGGAGAGATCTTGTCTCATTTCCTGTTGCATCTCCAAAACAGGAAGTGAAGGGAAATCTCCCAAGCAGGAAGTATTGGGACGCCTGCCTTTACACGCACGAACGCATGAACTTTAATAGCATCCCAGTCTTAGTTCGTGGGGTTCTAGGGTTCAATACTAAGTTGGCCCACCCTTTGCCACTATAACAGCTTCAACTCTTCCGGGAAGGCTGTCCACAAGGTTTAGAAGTGTGTCTATGGGAATGTTTGACCATTCTTTCAGAAGCACATTGGTGAGGTCAGGTACTGATGATGGATGAGGAGGCCTGGCTCACAGTCTCCGCTCTAATTCATCCCAAAGGTGTTCTATCGGGTTGAGGTCAGGACTCTGTACAGGCCAGTCAAGTTCAACCACCCCAAACTCGTTATGGACCTTGCTTTGTGCACTGGTGCACAGTCATGTTGGAACAGGAAGGGGCCATCCCCAAACTGTTTCCACAAAGTTGGAAGCATTAAATTGTCCAAAATGTCTTGGTATGCTGATGCCTTAAGAGTTCCCTTCACTGGAACTAAGGGGACAAGCCCAACCCCTGAAAAACAACCCCACACTATAATCCCCTCTCCACCAAACTATACACTTGGCACAATGCAGTCAGGCAAGCACCGCGTCCAGGGGATTGCCAGGCAGAGAAGCGTGATTCGTCACTGCAGAGTACAGGTCTCCACTTCTGTAGAGTCCAGTGGCGGCGTGCTTTACACCACTGCATCCGACGCTTTGCATTGCACTTGGTGAAGTAAGGCTTGGATGCAGCTGCTCAGCCATGGAAACCCATTCCATGAAGCTCTCTACGCACTGTTGTGCCAATGTGAAGGCCACACGAGGTTTGAAGGTCTGTAGCTATTGACTCTGCAAACAGCTGGCGACTTCTGCGCACTGTACGATTCAGCATGCGCTGACCCCAATCTGTCATTTTACGTGGCCTACCACTTCGTGGCTGAGTTGCTGTTGTTCCCAGTTGCTTCTGCTTTGTTATAATACCACTAAAAGTTGACCGTGGAATGTTTGTAGAAGCAGTCTGCATGCCTAGCTGCTTGATTTTACACACTTGTGGCCATGTGATTGGAACACCTGAATCCAATGATTTGGAGGGGTGTCCCAATACCTTTGTCAATATAGTGTATATATATACATACACATAAATAAACATTTAGTACATAGCAAAGGATTCTCTGAGGGTTTGCTAAAGAGAGAGCACAGCAGGAATGTTTCCTCTTTTCTCTCATTAAAACCTTGGGTAGAGTCTTCTGATAAGACATAAATTATTGCTTTGACTTGTGTGTTTTAAATTTCAGCTTGATATATTGAGTTATGTAAACATCTGAAAAATGGAGACAAAAGCCCCATTGGCTGGTTTAACACATGACACACATCCTAGTCGTATGCAATATTTTATATTCACATGACTAAAAAATATTTAAAAAAATGCTTTTAAAAAAGGTATTGTCCAACCCATGACCATAATAAATAAAGAGAATATACACTAAACCACAATACAGTCCCTGTTAATGGCCGCATGCCTTAAATGAGATGTCTTATGAAAACTGTAGATGATATCATGAGACTTTGAGAAAAGATTTCTTTCTGCACTATTCACCAGAGACAAAGCACTTGTTGTGCAGTGTGATAACTCCGAACAAAGCACTGATTCATGAGTACCACGAAGAGGAAATATTTATTTGCAAAGCAGTTTTACCTTCCTGAAGATGTTTGATGAAGAATAATTGCCTGGAAAAAAAATCAGCACTTAACTAGGTTTTATAATTTGACTATTATAGAATCTGTAGAAGATTGTGTCTGCTATATACCACATGACATACTGGATACATTAGTTTTTTGTAAAAAGAAACTATGTATAGGATACCCATCCTAGCCCGGCTTTTTTACCAGGAAAAAGAGCTAGCACTTGGATGCTATTGGCAGGCCAGAAAGTTTGATTTTAGAAACAATCATGCATTAGGACAAATGAGCAGTAAGCAGTTAGAACATCAGTAATTCATGGCTATCACTGATTGTGCTTGAGATCCAGAACACTAAAGCTCCATGAGAGGATCTCCAGCTGTCCTACATACTCCCTGCATAGTGCTCCAGTTTTGAATACCTATGCTCTATGAGCATTGTTCTTAAATGTAGCACCTTGCATTGGGCATCTGGGATTGCTGGAGATCCAGAGCGCTGCTCAGACACTGTGCAGCAATCCAGATCTCAAGCATGCTGCTGCAAAGGTTTAGATAGGGATAGGACTGAAGCAGTAAAAAATAAAAAAAGACAAATACTTTTGGATTTATGCAGCCTAATGTAAAACATGAAATTAAGAGAAAAAAAACTTCAGCTGGGCTGCACAGTATGTTTCCACTTTTTCATCCAAATTGAGATAACATCTACTTTATATTTGTTACATGTTCTCATCCATATAGCGTACCGTATAAAAACAATTACTGCTTACATTTTAATTGCCCTTTTCTGAAAACTCCAAAACGGAATTTTCCTCTGCTATGTAATGTCAAAGAGGGGGCTAGGGTGTTAACGTCTATCATATTTAACCTTGCTTGTACTGTGCTGGCATATCTCATTATCAGTTTTAAAGTAGATTTGAACTGTCTGTCCTAACAAAGTGTTAAAGATCTCAGGGCTTGTGTTCTGCATTGTATGTTAATGAGGGGAAAATCATTAACATGGGCAGTCCCCACTTTGGGAAGAGGCTTGCTTTGAAATTGTTCAGAGTAATTTGCAGTCTGCCCCATGGTCTGCTCCAAAGAAACTTCTAAAAGGTAAGAAATATAAATTTGTAATTAACATTTAGGTATGCTTTGTGAATGGGAACACATAACAAACATATATTGGGGCTTTATCAAATTTGACAGCAAAAGTGGAAATGCACTTTAAGAATTGATAGTTCTTAAGTTTGTCTTTATAATTACTTTGAGATTTGCCTATATACTGTATACATATCTATCATATAAGCCAGAAATGTTTACACTCTTTAGTAAACTGCAACTCTTCTGAAATCTGTTGCATCAGATTGGGCTACCTATACTTGACTGATTTCACAGAAGTGTTTTATGTAAAAATGTGACAAGGCACTGTCATGTGGCTCACAAAGAAGCAGAAATAATGAAGCCAGCAGGGAATGGGGTTATTAGGAATGCTTTAACTTACATAGGATCTGCACATTTTAATAATTCCAGACATTGCTTGAATGTAAATGAAGAGCAGAACTGTCCAGGACAAAATGTGCACACTACAGAGACTTCAACAAATTGCTGTAAGAAGCAGTCACCCCAGAGATCCAATATGATGAAGTGACAAAACCTCCATAATTAATCAGGAGGCTATATAAATCATGTAGATGGATAGGATTCCGCTTTAAAATATCATTATTATATAAAGCTAGAGAAAATGGTGACCCTTACAGAACTAGAAATTATTTTATCTAGAAAGAATAGAAAGAAATACATCTACTGTTTATGACAGTGTGCTATAAAGATATTACAAAGCTTATTATCAAAACAATGTTATAAAGCAAAATATCTCCTACCCCAGATTTCTAGGAAGGAACGAAGAAATGAAGGCCAGGTGGTCACCGTGGAACTACTGTTTCATGTTCATCCTACTTCATTTAAAGATAAACTATAAAGTAGGGATACATTGAAATGTCGGCGTTCGAAACATATCGGCTGAAAATGGCACCTTTGGTCGAAATTGCGGTGCATGCCTAGTTTCTTTCCTCCCCGCTGTGCACTGCTCTGACACAGTGCAGCGCCCAGCGGGAGGAGAGAAACTGTCACAGGAGGCCGAACGGTGCGAGGGAGGAGAGCGATGCGAGCATGTAACAGGAGGCTGGACTCTCCTCCTGCACCGCCCCCCTCAGCACCCCCTGACCTATCAACATGGAGAGCGGTGTGGAGGCACAGACAGCCTGAGTCAGGATGGAGAGTAATAAAAAAAAGTGACCGCTGACTGCTTGTAAATAACTGGACATGGTATGAGTTACTAAGTACCAGTTATGAATGAATAGGAAGTGACCTACATCACTTCCTATTCATTCATGATTGTGTACATAGTAACCCACACTATATCCACAAGTTATGAATGAACGGGAACAATCAGTACAGTGTAGATGTTTCCTGTTCATTCAGTGCTGGGGCTGCAGAGAAAGAGATTGTGGACTGTGTCCTCAATCTCTTTTTCTATTTTAAAAGGGAAATATCAGGGGGGTAGACCCCTGATATTTCACCAAAGCCCCCAACAGTAAAGTTAAAAAATAAAAATATTTGATAAAAATAAACAAATAAAAATAAAATGTAATAAAAGATAAAAAGTTTATAAAAAATAAATAAAAGTAAATATTTTTTTTTTAAAAAGGTTAGAAAAACAAATATTTTCAGTTTCAGTCTGACATTTTTATATTTTCAATTTCAGTTTCAGTTTTAAATTTTCATTTCGGTGCACCTCTTCCTACAGAGCACTTGCACAACGTCTTGAATGAAACAAAAAGCTTTTATTTTCCCCTTCCAGGGCAGCCAAAATGGTAACACAAAATATACGCTTATTTTCAGCAAACTTAAAAGTAAAAGTCCAAATCTTCAGAACAGATAACAGAAAATAGAAAATAAGTGTGTCTCACCGACGTGTTGAAAAGGTCCCAAACCCTTAAGGGGACCACAGCCCATATAGTGGCAAAATGTACCTGCCTTCCACCACCCAGCCTTGCCGTCCTCTACAATATATATACACATATATAAAAATATATTTTTATAGTAATAGATACATACATATAAAATATCTACCTTCCTTTTGGCAGAAGAAATATTGCAGGTCTTTTCTGCCAAAATCCCTTCCTCCCAGTGATTTTTTTTATTTTTCTGACTTTACTTCTGCTTTAAGCATATGGGCATACTGTATATATCAATGGGACTAAACATGGATTTATACATAGGCAGCAAGAAACGTTTAATTTTATCTTGAGTCTTTTCGGACATTACAGTTCATTGTGTAGTTAAGTAGATGATATGCAAATGCTTTTTAATTTTTTTTTTAACAAAGAGATAAATAAAACAAAATCTCAACCTTCATGCTCCATCACAGCCCTTAATTTATTGCTCTAATGAAGAGAGGGACTTGAGGGGGCATGTGACCTCCCCCATGTAATAGTGCTCAGGCCTGAATGGCGAACCATTATGTCCTGTGGAGGTGAGGACAGTGACGTTATCCACTTGGGTAAGCTCCTACACCATCTGACACTAACAGGGTTATGCACTAAGGGGTAAAGAGTCTGGAGAAGACAGGAGAAGGGAAGAATTTAGGACAACATCGCTGAACCAGAAAGTAAGCTGAATTGGAGAACTTTTCCAAATCAGCTATGTTGGCATAGATTGTTCCCTTCTCGTGCCTTCTCCAAACTCTTCACCCTTTTGTGAATAACTCTGCCAATCTTACCCAGGGTGGATACCTGAAGTGGGGAGGCAGCAAGAGAGCGTAGATCAGTCCATTTACCTTGCATGGGAGGGCAATCAGTAGACATGGTCACTTTGCCCAGAATGTACACTGGGAAGTACATGTGCAGTAAATTCTAAATAAGTTTTTGAACAGAAAGGTAAGACGTTTTATTGCAGAAGAGCTTTAACACCAGCCTAAGGCACATTATTTTCAGTGATGTGACCATAATTTTCAATTTTCATTAGGCAAAAACCTTTCTGCTTACAGGTTTTTTTTTTAGGCAATGCTCCACTGCTCTCAGTAATGTAACATACCTTGTCACACACACCTCTCCCTTTCTTTGCAATACAAGTCTGTGCATCATGTGCAACACATGATGACGGGTATGGCCGTTACTCAGCTCTGCCAGCAAAGGGAACTGCAGCATGAAGGCTAGAAGTAGCAAAAGATGTGTAGAAACATTTTCATAAACCACAAATCATAACATACAGGGGTACAAGACTATAAAGAGAGAAAATGGTGTAAATTTCCATTGAGTTTTGAAGAGTAATTGTGTCTCCAGTACTTTTGTTACTGTGACTTTGATAACACAAAGTGGTGAAATCACCTTAAAGAATGATGGCCATCAAACGTTCATAAGTGCCTGAGGAATGAAGAAATTATCATCTGATTAGACTTCTAAAAGCTGCGTACTGCAGGCCATAAGTAAACCACATTTTACTTTCAGTAATACCTTTACTCTCCTGGCATAGAAGGGTTTCCAGTCATACAGACTTCAACTCATTATCAGATTTGCTGTATTTACTGTCAAATCCAAACAGATGAGGGAAGAGAGTGGTGAGCAGAAAATATAAAAGCAAAACAAGATTAAGGAGACCATTGGGTGCAATAGTCTATAAATGAAGAGCGGTTCCCAAATGACGATGGAGGTCACTGTTTGGGATAATTTAGTCATTCTTGACAATTAAAAGAATGGAGTCACTTAAGAACATAAGAGCACACAGGACAGTAATGAATGGATGTTGTCACAAACATAAATGGATATCTAGAGCAATATTATAAGCCGACCAATATTGAATTACAGTATCCTATAGGGAAAATATCATGTATTTTTCAGTAAGATGTTGATTTACTATTAATGTGTAATTTACCTGACACGGTTTTCATATTTAGCATGCTTGTTGTCTCAGGCTTTTGTAATAATAATAATTCATGTGTAGGTCTGGCAAAACTAGAAGGCACACTAGTCTGTATGATGATATTCCCTGTTGGGTATTTCTGTGGATTTTGTTCTCTAAATAGCTATATGTATTAGTACATATCAATGCAATTAGACTAGCAATATTTAAAGAGGAACTCCAGGAATTAACAAAGTTAACCCTTGCAGTTGGGCTGCCCCCACACTGCAACGGTTAACTGCTTGTTTCGGTCTAGGGGCTAGATTCAAAAAGATATACTTATTTGATCCTCAATCCCGCCTGGGTGCTAGATTATTTGAAGAGATGTCACCACCACACCAAAAATCTTTTCAGGGTAACCAAAAACAAGCGCTTTTGGGCCACGCAGGGTCCCTTCATCAGGCTTAACATTGGCCCCGAAAGTGCTTGTTTTTACTTGACATGATTCTTGTTAAATGAACACATGGTTATCCTGTAGACACGTGTGATTTGTTTTGGAAAAATTAGTTTTTCTGACAAATTTTCGTTATTCGAAATTTCGGATGCATCCGAATTTCCGAATAACAGACATGACGAATGCAAACGAATCCGAATTTCCGAAAATGAAATTTCGGACAAAATTAGTTAGTCTGTACGAAATTTTGTTTGTGGATGAATTTTCGTTGCAGCAAAGTGACATTAAAAAAATCTTCCACAAACAAAAATTCATACAGACTACCGCTAACGAATTTCGTCCGAATCCCGAAACAAATTGATTTTCGGACCCGAATACCGAAAAATTAAATAACGCAAAATCCGAATCAAAATGAAACGAAACTAAACACATTTTTTCCCAGCGCACATGTCTAATATCCTGAAAGGATTTTTGGTGTGCTCGTGACATCTCTTCAAATGATCCACGTAACTAGCAGTGCCATCCGCTACAGTGCCAGTCACTACAAGCACCCTCCCCTGTTGTTGGGGTATGCGGTAGGGAGTACAACAAGTCTCTCTCTATAGCTGCTAGATTAGTCCGCGCAACCTTTTCTACCCTGTGCTGCGGCGGTCTAAGCCCCGCTGACATCATCACGTTTAATGCAGGTGAATGCACTTCCTATTAGGACAGTCAGAGTTTCCTGTTTAATAATAAAACTGAGAGAGGTGCTTGCAAAGGCCTGGAAAATAGAGCTATCAAAAAGGTGATAAATGTTTTAAAGCTATTTTTACATGCTGTGTGTACAGGAACACATAACATACATATAGTGGGGGCTTTCTCAAATTTGACTGCGAACGCGGAAATACACTTCAAGGAACAAACAGTAACCTGACTTTTCCATCTATTCATGACACAACCGTCGTCTTTTACCAGTGTCTTTTGGCAAATTCTTGGCTAAAGAAATTAGACACTCTGTTTTCCTAACTGCTTGTTAGTTATTCAGTGTGCCCCATGGGTGCTTTTCATGTCTCTAACATCTAATATAGGGATGTTGGACCCCTGGAGTGTAACTGTATTTGTGACCCCACTGCCACATTAAAGTAGCCTGTAAATTGCATAAAGAAGGCAGCAAGAGAGAATCCTGTTTAAAACGCTCTAACTGTCCATGAAGAATACACAGTCAGAAAATGGCCAATTGTGACAAAACGAAATGCCCAATTAAACTTTTAGTTTCAAAAAGAAGTCTGGACAGAATAAAACTTAACCCTGGCAGTGGGGCTACCCCAGCACTGCAAGGGTTAAGTGCTCATTTTAGTGTAGGGTCTAAAAAAAAAGACGATATACTCACCTGATCCTTGATCCTGCCTAAGCCGGTCCCCACAGCCTCTTCTCCCCCAGGTTTTGGCAGTCTAATGACCAGTGTGTTAAGACGTGAGGACGTCGGCGGACATTCCACTGAAGGAACGGAGGGAAAAAGAGGTGAGCGGTATCTACTGCAGGCCTGAGGATCGGGTGAGTATATCTTCTTTATTCGGTCCCCTAGAGAAAAATGAGCAGTTAATCCTTGCAGTGCTGGAGTAGCCCCACTGCAAGGGTTAATTTTTATTTTGCCTGGAGTTCTTCTTTAAATCAGCTAAATACATTCTAGGTGCATCTAAACACGTGTAAACTCTTAGAAAAAGAAGCTCGGTAGAAAAAGAAGCTTATGCTCCCTGCTGATTGGAGAGCTCTAGCTCTGACTCAGCAGGGGGGGTGTTGGATCTCTGCAGAGAGACCACTGCTTCTAAACAAAGAATTAGGGTCTGTCTCTGCAGCCTGCTGACAGGGACAGGCTTTTCTGCTCAAGATGTGGCTGCTTTCTATTAGAGAAAAATAATTGTAAGACTTTACTCACCTTTTCTTTTGATTCACCTGGAATATAATCAGCTGTTTTAAACTAAAAGTTACATTGAGATTTAGGTTAGAGATAATCTGAGGGAAATCAAATGAGAGAGCGAGCAACAATGACTTTGTATTCATTTTACAGGCTTCAAAAGCACAATGCCTGTTTTCCATTTTCAGGACGGTATTTCATTTGCCAGTGTTACTGCCATCCATCAAACAATATTAATACCATCTGATGTATACAAAGTGACTATATATTTAACAAATACATTAAGATTTCTTGTAGCTATCTCCCTCCTGTGATTTCTAAGGGCCGCACAGGAAAATACAAGACACGCTAATGACTTTACATGTCTTGCTACAGCCACATGGGCTGCATATCTGTCTGTGTTCAAGGTAAAAATAATCCCAGGGCTGCAGAACAGGCTTTTTATTTATTTTCCAGTATATTGGAAAAGGAGAGAGAAAATTGAATAGACCCCTCGAAGTCCAGAAAGATGTTTAGGACCAATGCCAATAAATTGACAACATTACCCAGCTGTCATCTTTCTCAATTTCTCTAATAATGAAGGTGCTTTATAAGCCTAAGGTAGCGAATTTTCCTGAAGGATAGAGCTATCCACCATTGCACAGGTAATTCATCTTTTGCTGCGGCCTATAACACAGCTGGTATTAGCACTAAAATCCTGCAGTCTCTTTTTTATTAAAAATGTATTGGCTTTGAATATCCTCCCCCTTTTCCCAAAGTGCATGGGGGTGGAAAAAATGAAAAACTACAAGACAATCTCTCCCGATAGTTCGGAATGCAGTGCAATTTTAAAGAAGAATTCCATTTTAATGGAAAATCAGCAATTTTTCTTTTTTTGTTTTGAGAGGAGCTATTGCAATCTTTAAATGGAAGTCATGAACACTCTTCGCTAGCTTCCAGTACAGGGGAGGGAAACTAAATTGCAGTCTGGGACTTGACGCCCTAGAAAAATCTTTCTTCATTGATACTATTATTATTTAAAAAAACCATTGAATCATTGGGGAAATTCCCTTAGACTATACTAATTTAGAAAAAAAACATTTCTGATTTTCTATTGATATGACCAGAAACAACAAAGCAGATGGCTAAAAAGGATCCCGGGGCTTTAAAGGTGCCACAAAGTAATATTTTGTTTATTTGTTACAGGGTTAAAATAGATAGTTTAAAGAACATTTTTGGCCATGATCATTGGTAAAAACATAGCAAAATTGAAGAAAACAACTGTATACATAACTTAGCCACAATTATGCAAGCTTGAGTAGATAGTGGATTCTCAATAGATTCTACGCATTTCGTAGAGAACTGCTTAATCAGGAAACTTTCATAAGAATCTATAATTCAACAGATCATGTATATTATACATATGTTCCTTTTATATAGTATATTTTATTATTTACCTTTCAGCAAAGTTCAATATATAGCCGTATGCTTCCTCATCAATCGGACTTAATATAAGATCAATGGACAAAAATAAAAATAAACGAGCATAGAAACACAGTACTCTGTGCAAATTATCAAAATAATTATTATCAAAAGAATAAAAGAATTGCCAAAAATATTTACCCCAAGCTGCTATGTGTCCAAACAAGAATGGGAAGAGGGCCTGGGATATTCCACACTTTCACCCATGTACGGGCTTTCCAGGGAGACCAGGGACAAGCTCAGAGCGTATCTGGGTATATATGTAGCATATGGTTTGTTGCATCATTATATCAATATATTTGTATAATTGTCAACTATATATCCTGCAATTCTGTGAGGACATATATATAACACTCACCACTGAGATCCAAAAAGGAAGGGAACAGCCTCCAAATAAGGTCCCAAAAGGGGGACAAAGGGGTCCTCAAAGGGTGTCCTCACATATGATGAATAATATTTGGCCAATAACAGGGAGATGAAAGTCATATAAGGAGTGTTCCTGTAATCTAATAAAGTCGTACTCCGGTTCCCAAATGCTTCTGTTCGCGAACTCTGCATCGGCAAAATTTTGCTTCCATTCGCAAACTCTGCATCGGGTGACAAACACAACCTCAGCCATTTTCCCTGCTCTGACACGTGGTTGTGGCTTCCTCCAGTCGAGATAGCAGTCTGATCACAGTTTAATTCGGTTCCCGCCCAATTCGGTCCACGACCAGGATCGTGAAACAAATTAAGTTTGTGAACCGAGGTACCACTGTATTTATCAAAACCGGAGGATACAGAATATGGAGCAGTTGCCCATAGTAACCAGTAAGCTTTCATCTCCAGTTTGTTCAGTTAACATTTGAAAATTAAAGCTAGAAGCTGACTGGTTACTATGGGCAACTGCTCCTGATTCTATATGCTCCAGTTTCGATAAATTCCCCTCTTTATGCCCATCCTTTTCACCAGTATGCAGAATAGGGTTTTTTTTCTGGTTCAGAGCTGCTTAGGAGGAAGAATGCCTAAACACAAGTCCTAATTCTTCAATGAGTGCTTTGCAGCTAGTGGTAACGGACCCTAAACTGGAAAGGCCTATGCATACTGTGACAGTAAATCAGGTTTGGTCTACAGTTTTCCACAGGGTTGCCTGTGGGGTGAAAGGTGTTTTATCTTACAGTTGTGGTTCAATTTACCTCCGTCGGCCCTAGTACACATCAATCCAGCTGTCAACTTGCTTCAGGCACTAAATCTCTCAGCATTTCGTTGTCTATGCCAATTACTTTAAAATGCGTGGAATATTTAAAACAACTTGAAGAGGAATGGTCGAGGACACCTCAACAGGAGGCAAAGGTCGTAGGTCCAAATCTTCAGGCCCTGAAAGAGTGTTTAAATTGCCTTACGGTTTCAGTTTACATCAAGGTGCTGATTGGGTGTGCTTGCATTATTGCACAGCACATTCTAATGATATCACAACACACTGCAGCGCATAATAAAAAGTTAACCATAAAGAAAGCAAGAACGCAATGCATGTTAACAACACCTTGCAGTGCATCACTTATGCATTATGTGAAAAATAACAAGGCACGGTTGTGTGAATGGGCCCTAAGGAAATCCCCAGGAAGCATAACTAGGAAAGACAGAGAGTGGTAATTAAAGAAGAACTCTCTGCAAATAAAAAAACTTACCGCAGCATTAGGGCTACCCCTGCACTGAAAGGGTTAAATGAGAACTATGGGGTTAAGGCTTTTCCCTATAGTTCTCCTTAGGGTAACGGGAGGACACAAACTACCGTCCTCCCGTCACCCTAGGCTCAGTATACTGCGAGCTGTAGCTCGCGGTATACTGAGACGCTGCAGCTGAAGCGGATCCCGACAATTGTGCCGGGATCCGCCCAGCTGCGTGACTGACAGCTGGCTCTGGCTATCTAGAGGCAGAGCCAGCTGTACCTGCCCCCTCCTCCGTCCGTTCCGCCAGTCAGCGCTGGAGGATCGGAGCGGGGAGGGGGGAATCCAGCCCCTCCCCTGTCACGGCAGAGAGCCGTGACAGGATCGAGAGGTGAGCGAACGCCTGTATGTGTTCGCTCACTTCCCGATCTACTGAGCCGACCTGTGACAGTCTCATTGTCACAGGTCGGCTAGAACTATGAGGTGAGTGAAAAGCACTCACCTCATAGTTTTCCTTTAATTGCTCATCTACTCTAGGGAACTCCAATAAAGCTGTTTTACTTACATGATCCTGACTCCTGCAGTGGTAAGCGCTTGCCTTCCCACCTCCCCCTCTGACTTTGGAAGGTACTTTGGCATCCTCACGTCTAATGCATGTCTATGGACGCGAAGATCAGCGGTCCTTAGACTGTCAGAGCACAGGGGAGAAATCGGCTTTGGAGAGCGGTCTAGAAGCCCGGAGGGATCCGGGATCAGGTAAGTAAATCTGCCCCTAGACCAAAATTATTATTATTATTTTAATTATACAGGATTTATATAGCGCCAACAGTTTGTGCAGCGCTTTACAATATAAGGAAGACATTACAATACAATTCAAGACAAGATGGTAAGGAGGGCCCTACCCCTGAGGGCTTACAATCTAAAAGGGAGAGGTAAGTGATATATGAGGAGGTAGCTGTGTGGGGATGAATTGTTTGAGAATGTGATGGTTGAGTGGTTAGTTTGAAGTGGGATAGGCTTCCTTGAAGAGATCAGTCTTAATGGATCGCCTAAAGGCAGTCAGAGTGAGCTGGAAAGCAGGAGGTCTTTGGATGAGCGGAGGGGACGGTTAGGGTGATACTTTGAGACAAGGTTGGAGATATAGACGGGGCAGAGTTGTGGATGGCTTTGTAAATGGTTGTTAATATTTTGCATTTTATCCTTTGGGCTATTGGAAGCCAGTGCAGGGATCATGAGAGGGGGGTTGCAGGCACTGAGCAGTTGGTGAGGTGGATGAGTCTAGCAGCAGCGTTCATGAAAGACTGAAGAGGGGATAGCCTGTGTAGAGGTAAGCCAATGAGGAGGGAGTTGCCATCATCAAGATAAGATATAACAAGAGTGAGCACTCAACCCTTGCAGAGAAGGGTTATTTAGTAAGTTAGTAAGTAAAGTTAGTAAGTTATTTGCCTGGAGTTCTTCTATAAGTATACGATAGATAGATAGATAGATAGATAGATAGATAGATAGATAGATAGATAGATAGGACAGATTGAGTTGGATCCTCGTCAATATGGCATGGCAATCACCTGTGGAGTGTTCATTATGTAGTGATCTTTGAGACAAGGTTGGAGATATAGACGGGGCAGAGTTGTGGATGGCTTTGTAAATGGTTGTTAATATTTTGCATTTTATCCTTTGGGCTATTGGAAGCCAGTGCAGGGATCATGAGAGGGGGGTTGCAGGCACTGAGCAGTTGGTGAGGTGGATGAGTCTAGCAGCAGCGTTCATGAAAGACTGAAGAGGGGATAGCCGGTGTAGAGGTAAGCCAATGAGGAGGGAGTTGCCATCATCAAGATAAGATATAACAAGAGTGAGCACTCAACCCTTGCAGAGAAGGGTTATTTAGTAAGTTAGTAAGTAAAGTTAGTAAGTTATTTGCCTGGAGTTCTTCTATAAGTATACGATAGATAGATAGATAGATAGATAGATAGATAGATAGATAGATAGATAGATAGATAGGACAGATTGAGTTGGATCCTCGTCAATATGGCATGGCAATCACCTGTGGAGTGTTCATTATGTAGTGATTAAACCGTAACCAGCTTAGGTAGATAATTAAGAAAACTGCATCTAATTATGTTAAATTGAAAAACATGGAGTGGAATTTATTAATAAATTAATTCATACCCATATGAAAATGTAATTAATTAGTAATTAAGACTGCTACAATGGCTTTTATTTAGAAACGGCTTGGAACATTTTACTATAACAGTATTATTATTAGATTGAAGTTGTCTTATTTTTTTGTAAGAACTGATAGTTAATCATTTTAACACCGACATTTACATATTAATATTGTAATATTGTTATGTGACCAGAATGTGTTTGGACATATTATTTGAACCGCTCTCTTTTTTTGTGAAACTTTTTTCAAACAAAACTTCAATGAACCTTTCTTTTTATTGCAAATTTTTACACATTTTTGTTGTGGAGATATTGATATATGCCTTTCCACAATCTTAAAAACTGACTACTACGTGGGAGGAACTGCCTTCGTTATCATCACCTAATTTGTCTCTGTGCTGTAGTAGGAATAAAAACAGCACCAGAATTCCTTTAGAACAAGTTGCAAGCATCTTACAAAATGATACCCTAATTACACGAGATATTTTTTGGTGCTAAAAATTATGGCATCAAGGAATGAATTTTTAACAACAATTAAATTCCACAAAGGCTTGTATAACAGTTAAATCTTTTTTTGATTTTGATTGAAAGTGTTTTTAAAGGTTATTTATGGTACAAAACTGAAAATAAATCTGTATTTCTATATTGAATTTCCATAAGTTCTATTCCACTCCTTAAATATATTGATCTAGATCCTTGGTTCTAAACTGGTGGGTCGCTACCCCATGTTCAGTGGGTTGCTACTCCATGTTCAGTGGGTTGCTACCCCATGTTAGGTGGGTCATCCCATGCCCTTCCTTCTTAGGTGAGAGACTCCTCAGCCTCCCCCATGAGATCTTGTGCCGAGCAGCCATTCAAAATATGCTGCCTGGCCCTATGTGTCAGCTTAGCCTGTCTTCTGAACTACAACTCAACATCATCATTGCTTGTTGGAAGCAAAGCATTATGTACTATGGAGTCCTAAAAAAAACAAGATCACATCACATCAGGGAGCAGGGAAAGAGATACAAAGCACACTGGGAATCCAGGAAGTTGATGAAAGTGATGGGCAGACAGGAAGCAGCACTCTCTAGATAAAACTGATCTTTTCAAGTAAGCTTTGATTGCATTTTTTAAAACATCTCTAGTATGAATTCCTATTACAATGCTGATGTTATAACAGGAGAGGAAATGCTGGGACTTTACAACTCCATGAAAAAAAAAACATGCAAATTGGAATTTGCCACAAATATTGCAATCTGATTGTACAGTCTCTATACAGCATCCTTTAAATTTACCAACAACTATGTATTGCAATTGCCTAACTAAACAATGTGTTCAATTTACATCTAGTCAGGCCCGTCTTCGCGTGATACAGTAGGCAAATTCAAACTCCTTACCATCTTGTCTTGAATTGTATTGTGATTGTAAAGCGCTGCGCAAACTGTTGGCGCTATATAAATCCTGTATAATAATAATAATAATAATCATAAAGAAGATTGTACAATCAGATTGGATTGTATGTGGCTAGTTTAAAGCTGGACATATGTAGACGGGGTTCACTCTCGGGGTGTTGCGTTTGTGTTCCCTTTGGGTTGGCTCTGGTAACCCCGTGTATGCAACTCGAAACCAGGCACCCCACGGTTAAGGGCCACGGCTATGGCCTTGTGCAAACACTCCTACATGTGTAGTACTGCGCACACAGGGCATTATGGCTTCAACCGCTTCTGCGGTATTCGGCCCTTCATCCCCCTTAGGGAGAAAGGCCACCAAGAACGGCACCCTGTGTCAGGCATAGCCCCTTTGCACACCTACCCTCCTCAGTATGGTTACAGCCACGATACAGTCCAACTCCTGTAGAACCCCACCTTCTCAGAGGTTGAAGGGAGAAGAACCAGTCCACACAGATAGTCTTTTCTTGGTTTTACTTGAAGGTATTAACAGAACAAAGCATACGTTCAGGCACCCCCGAATGGGATGACTGCACAGTTCTTGATAGTTGCATAGTGATACAATTTAGAGAGAGAGAGGTACAGCCCAGGTGCAGCCCAGAGTCCACGACTTACTTCGGCCAGAGGCCCACTGACAAATATCGTCAATATTACAGTGTCTCACTATTCTCCGGAATCCCATCCTTGTCAGTCCTAGCTTGGTGGTTTCCCCCTCCAGGGGAAACTAGGGAATCTTTGTAGCTCTACATAGTCCTAGGCCTGGTCCTGTCCTTCCCATGGACCAGCCTATGTTTAAGAAACAGTCTCCCTCCGGAGACTCTGCAAACAGTCTTAGACTTCTGCTTCTCCTGTACTCTTCTCCTGAACTGACTTTAATTCCCCTCTCGGGGCCCCCTATAAATCAACTCTCCTGGGACACAGAGTCTCCCCAGGCCAGAGCTGCATCTATCTCCAGGGCCCCATGGGGGCATCTAGTGGCCATTGGCCGTACTGCACCTACCTACACATACATCTATCGACTATCTGCAGATTTTCTATGCTCAGATGGAAAAAGTGCAACAGATTCCTCCATCTACGCTAAACTGTGTGGATGGAGGAATCTCCCACTGGGCCAAGCTTTAGTATCTTGCCAGTCGGCCCCGCTGGCTGTCAAAATACCTGAACAATCTGATTAAATGCAGGCATTATTCAGGTATTCTGACAGCCAGGGGGCCGACTAGCAAGATACTGAAGTTTGGCCCAGTGGGAGATTCCTCCATCCACACAGTTTAGCGTAGATGGAGGAATCTGTTGCACTTTTTCCATCTGGCCATAGTAAATCTGCAGAAACTCTATAGGTGTATGGCCAGCCTAAGGCTATTTCTATAAATGAGTTGAATGCTACCCCACAGTGAGTGTTTGTGCTTTCAGGACTTGTGTCTTTTAGCACTTCTCCATACTCTCTTAAAGACAAACGTGGACTGCAAAATGAGTACCATTAGAAGCATCAACACAGACCCGTGCGGCAGCACACATTGAATCCGGAGCGTCCGCAGATAAACATAGCTCTATATGGAGCACTGCTGTGTACATAGCCAGAAGGGCTGAAAATACTTTTCATACATCAGAAGCAAACATCAGATAAGAAGACACACCACGAGTGCACCCTGTTAGCTCATAAGTGTATGAGGCCTAGTCACAACCGTCACATTTATGAGATGAATATTTAATGATCACACAGTACTAGCAATTCTCAAATGAAGAATATATGTCTAAACCTATGGCACGTTGGTATGCTGGATTTACTGGAGGTCAATCAGGGTCAAAACAATCACAGCAAGGCAAACAGCATAAACGTGCATTTTTGCAGCTGACGGCATTCCTCAAAGCGTGAATGAGTATTATGCATTAAACCTAATTAGAAACCTTACTGGGTCATGGCACCCATCTGTGATGAGCAGAGGACCTGGTGCTTTATTTACTTTTATTTACTGTACTAATAATTGGTTAAACATTCTGGAGTTCACAAAAAAGAATAGAAGACATAATCACAGCCTGTTAAACTTCAATAAAGACATTTGAAAAAATAGCTAAAAATACAAAGAATAATAAAGAAGAACAGTTTGAACTGAATGTGTTAAGTCCCCTCTACATGGTAATGTATGGCACTCCAAAATGCAATGCGCATTATAGTAGGTGACAATGGAACTGCACTACAGAGCACCAAAATGCATATACTGTGTGTTAAAGAAGAACTCCGGCCACAATTATTATTCTTAACCCTTGCAGTGGGGTTACCCCCGTGCTGCAAGGGTTCAGTGCTCATTTTAATTTAGAGATTAAAAGGAAAAAAGTAATACTCACCCAATGCTCCAAGCCAGCTGGCTCCTAGACTAGTCCCTTCAGCCTCACTCCTCCTCTGCTATGCCGGTCTAAGGTCCTGTGAGTCATCACATTCAATACAGTGTATTGGGCGTGAGGACACTGAAGGACATACCACGCTGGAGTGGAGGGGGATGAGCCAGGATGAAGGGATCAGTCTAAAAAAATTAAAGTCACATATAAAAAATGTAGAAAAACCCCCCAAAAATGTCTAGGGCCCCCACGTATTCGCACATACAAACGTAAATATGCCTCTGGTGCGCCTACACACGAAAAAGACAATTGCAACACACATATTACATATCACTGCGGACATCAGAGTGAGAACAATAATTTTAGGGCCATCAATCACTGATAACACTAAACTGATGAACAGTGAAAGCTTTTAAATCGTCACCTATGGGCAGTTTTGGGAATTGTAGTTTTTCGTGGTTTCGCTGGTGTGCGCAATTTTAAGGCTTGACATGTTTTGTGTCTATTTCCCCGAGGGGGGAAACACTTGTTTGCCTGATGAAGGGGATCCTGAGATACCCCGAAACGTTGTATAGAGTGTTCTACTTGCAACTAGTACGTTAATAAACACGTACTGAACTTGCTTTGGAGTGCCGGTGTCCATCCTTTACTGATATTTTGTCGGAAGCCGCCCGCTGACACCTGCTGCACCCACCCTCCACTTTGGAGCTCTGAGTGCGATGGGTACACTGACTGTTTCCCTGACGGGACCCCATATTTGATATTTTACAAAAAAATTGGTTAGTAATAAATGTTTCATAACATAATGTAGGGGAAAGTTTTTTAAAAATAATTTTTCCCTAATATAGTAAAAGAAAAAAAGGAAAAAACCCCCAGTAGTGAATAAATACCATCAAAAGAAAGCTCTATGAGGGAAATTTATCAAAACTGGAGCAAACTGATTCTGGAGCAGCCGTGCACTGCAACCAATCAGCTTCTCTCTTCAGTTTGCTCCGGTAAAATTTGAAAATGAGAGACAGAAGCTGATTGGCTGCAGTGCAAATCTGTTCCAGATTTTGTCTGCTCCGGTTTTGATAAATCCTCCTCTATGTGTCTCCCAAAAACAATATAAAATTAATTTCATTGCACGACGGAATAAATGTCAGTCAAAGTACTGCAGCGCTGAATTCTGCAAAATTGCCTAGACAGGAAGGGGGTGTAACAGCCCGGACTTCATGTAATTAATAGAAGCTTTCCCACAGAATAAGTGAGACTTTCCCTTTAAATGTGTGCCAGTTTCACAAGCAGGATTTTGTCTGCACCTTTAATTGCCTTTCCCATTTCAATATGTATTACATGCAACGAATGCCTTGTGTTTTCAGGACACCTCCGATTACAGAATTATTCAGCGTACTCTATTAAATTTGTAATATGCGCTGTGGAAGAGCTGGCCGCTGTGCAATATTGACTGTTGAAATAATATGGCAGTTCTCCTGGCTGCAGAGTTTTTGTTTTGTGGGAGCCATCAGGGCTGCTGACAGAATCCATTAGAGAGAACAGGGAACAGCTGTTTGTGTGCCTGTGACACGCAGTCAAGGTTGAATTATTCCACGGGAATGAGGAAGAGAAATCACCTCCATGCAGGTCTCCTTGGTATTGTTCTCTGACAGAAACACACTAAAACTTAAGTATTATATATACTGCCGTCTCGTGAAACTTCACTCCTCTGATGTTATAAAGCAAGACCATAAACAAAGCAACTAAACAGTATTTTAATTCATATATAAACACTACCTATTCTCTTCCCTTATTCTAGTGCAGGCTTTTAAAAGTGCTTCAAAATTTGTACCTAAATAGTCACAAGGGATATCATTCCACTTTGTGTGCACCCAATCCCTTTACAAACTCGGTTATTATCTTGTAAAAGTAGTAGTGCCATCTTAACTTCCATGCCTCAAATAACAGACCACACTGTGTTGGGTATAAAATGTATAAAATGGCTGTAGCAGCCCTTTATTACAAAATATCAAAACGTAAACCAATAAACATTAAATTACTGTAATCAACAATTAACGAAATGATGTGTGTGTGTTCATGCACACACACACACTTACACACCTATATACAAAATATATATTTACCTTAACACCAACCATCTCTGCATAACCACTTGTTACCTAGGCCCCTAGCTGCAACACACCGGCTCAGGGACAACCACAGAATTGTTGCAGAGAGATTTGAAACATAATACTGGTCACCATGTCTGCTGACTCGAGGACTTTGCACCAGAGACGAGTCCTCACAAACACCACATTAACGCTACACCATACCCTCCCGGACCCACAGACCATATCGTACCAGAAATTACCAAAACACCAAGTACAAAATATATTAAAAAAAGGGGGCTGGTGGGCGGGAAGTTCACTCGCCGTGTGCCGATTCCCAAATGAATGAATGCGCCCTCTCAGACCACTGTGAACACCATCCTAGACCACCTATCACTTGGCCAATCAGGTAAGTCCCTCCGCCTATTTCTTTCCTGTCATTAGCTCCATGACTATCTTAACCGTGGTGTACATAACCTGTGCAGTGAGCAGAGATGTGGGAGGGACCCCGCAAGCCTCACCCATTACAGGCTGCCTGTACAAAACTACAGGAGGGGGAGCGGATACAAAACCAGTCACACTGCAATAGGAGTGAGAGCAGCAGGCCAAAAGTGCCATTTTCTGCTGATACAGCAGCGCATCCCTGCTTTCTTTCCTCCCCGCTGGGCGCTGCTCTGTGTCCCAGCGTGGAGGAGAGAAAGTCACAGCCGGCCGAGTGCTGTGGGAGGAGAGCGCTGTGTTTGTGGTTTTTTTTTGGGGGGGGGGGGCCCAAAAAAAAAATCTTGCACCAGG